>NC_081556.1:76191626-76319126 GCF_963082655.1 Stomoxys calcitrans
TCGTGCAAAATTTCATTAAAATCGGATAAGAATTGCGCACTCTAGAGGCTCAAGAAGTCAAGACTCAAGATCGGTTTATATGGCAGCTATATCAAAACATGGAACGATTTAAACCATACTTGGCGCAGTTGTTGGAAGTGATACCAAAACTCCAAATCGGATGAGAATTGCGCCCTCTAGAGGCTCAAGAAGTCAAGACCCAAGATCGGTTTATATGGCAGCTATATCGAAACATAGACCGATGTGGCCCATTTACAATCCCAACCGACCTACACTAATAAGAAGTATTTGTGCAAAATTTCAAGCGGCTAGCCTTAGCGTGCTTTCGACAGACAGACGGATGGACGGACGGACGGACAGACGGACGGACATGGCTAGATCGACATAAAATGTCGCGACGATTAAGAATATATATACTTTATGGGGTCTCAGACGAATATTTCGAGTAATTACAAACAGAATGACGAAATTAGTATACCCCCATCCTATGGTGGAGGGTATAATAATTTCCATTAACGACGTCCGCTCCACTCAACGGCTGAAACAATAAATGGTTATGCAGTTTTTTAAGGACCCTTTTTCTATGAGTTTGGTATACAATTCGCTAATGTAGTAGAGCAATGAACTGTAAAATTTTTAAGTATACGAGTATGAGTTGCGATTTGTTGAAAACTGAATGACGAATTTGGTTCACATTCCATTCTTTGATGCTGGGTATAAAAATAGGGTAAACTAATTTATAGAAAATAAAATTAAATGAATTAAAATCAACAGAGCTTCCGGCAAATGACAATGAGATACGAGATATGCGGCTGCGAGAAGAAACAGCAAAAAATCGATCAATTAAATTTGCACTGAATAGAGGACCAACAAGGCGAAAAGGGAAAAAAGTCTAAGACAAATCGCTACAATCAGAACTAGAAACGGCAGAGAGGAAACAGCTGCAGAATTTGGAGAGGGAAAAAAACATAATTTGATGTTTTGGTTTTAACTTGTTTTGGCCAAAACGATAAAAGTTCTTACTTCGAATGAGCAGACAAGAAGAAAACAGAATACCCAAGAGCCCAACAAATTTCCCCATGATGTAGACGATTACGTCTATGGCCATGGTGTTGGTGACGGTATTGGTAATGATGACGACAACGACAACGATGACGAGGACGACGACATCGATGTGCCAAAAGAAGACGAAAGAAATCACAATTCTTGACTTGGTTTTTACACCAAACATCAACGAATTTGCAGTGCCAGTCAGATTCTTTCCACACGTACAGGGAGTAACAACAAAGACAAGACATAGATCTCCACAACCTCCGGCCCCGTATCCAGCCAACCTTAAGACCAACCATCACATCTCCGCATTACATTTTGAAACGTACTCAGCTCAAGTGATGGTGTTGCTCGTATTGGCGTTTGTGATTTTATTTTATTTTGTTCAGTGGCAACGCAGAGTGAGTACTGGGATGTGGGCCCCAACTTGAACTGGAAGAGTTCATTGCCTTCTACACCTTCAACTTTTGTTTGGTAAACAACAAAAAAAAAAGAATAAACACAGACACACACCAACACCGTAAAAACAAAAACATTACAAAAAGAGCCACCGCAGAAAAAGACGGAGATCTGGAGGAGAACACATCCATCTGCTAACGCTGCATAATTTTACACAGCCGTTAAAGAACAAAACAAACAGATAACCAAACTCTGCTTAAGAGCTGTGGAGTGAACTGAACTGAAGTCAGCAGAACACAGAACATTTCCGAACCGAATAGAATCTCAAGTCAAACGAACGGATGTTGTAACTTTGAAAACTTCTACTCTTGATAGTACTCCTTACTCCTTCAAGCTATTGTGATGGCATCGAAACTTGGCACAGTGTAATGACTATGGGAAATCAAACCGAGTTTTCGACGAATGGACGCATTGACAAACGGTCATCTATGGATCGACTAGACAAACATGACTTTTAAAAATATATACATTTTATAGAGTGAAGATCAATATTTAGAAGTGTTAGAAAGGAAGTGTGGATTTTTTGCTGAAATGAACAACGGTGAATTTAATTGAACGCACCTCTCTCGATACCCATTTCCAGTATGGTCCAATTTCTTCTCAGACTGTCATTAAATTCTTGGAGTACGTATTTCTGAACACAAAAACCGCCCTCGACTGTCGCAGATCTCTCAACGTGATGGCTGAACAGTTCAAAATTCACCTGTTCTGGGTGCCGGGCCACAGAGATATCCCAGGGAATTGTAAAGTGGACGAGCTTGCGAGACTAGACACTACCTTACACATTCTTGGGGAACTGTAATCTGTGGGTATGCCTCTAGCGACATGTAATCAATCATAGATGGTCACAAAGGGGGAGTTGCGTGCGATCCAAAAACTATGTGGCCAAGTCTATACTTGAGGAGTGTGTGTGTCTCACACTGGCGGTCGGAAGTAGATACACTTTAGGTTATTATTTCTTTGAGAAAATTTCTGATTAAGCAAATGTGAACATTCGCAAGTTGTTGAACTTTTAAAGTGATCTGGATGGTTCCACGGTAGGAACTGGAAGGCATCTTCGTTCTCCTGTTCCTATGGTAGACGGCCACTTAAATCTTACCTAACCTAACCTGCCTCTGTATACCCATTCCATGCAAATGCAAATTTTGCCCATGAACATTCCACTAAGGAACATAGAAGTTTGCCCACATATCAATGAGTGCAGTCCGATTCAAGTTTAAGCTCAATGATATATAGCCGAGTCCGAATGGCGTGCCGCAGTGCGACACCTCTTTGGAGAGAAGTTTTATATGGCATAATACCCACAAATGTTGCCAGCATTAGGAGGGGAAAACCATCGCTGAAAAATTTTTTATACCTTTCACCATAGGATGGGGGTATACTAATTTCGTCATTCTGTTTGTAACACTTCGAAATATTCGTCTGAGACCCCATAAAGTATATATATTCTTGATCGTCATGTCGTTTTAAGTCAATCTAGCTATGTACCAAGTACAGGTCGCAATTTTCATCCGATCGTCTTAAAATTTAGTACAGCCTTGCCTTTTGGCCTAGAGACGAAGCCTATTGAAATTGGAAAAAAATCGTCCGATTTGCAGTATTAATACAATGAAATGGTTCTAGAGTCACAGCAAGCGCATTTATAGACCCATATTTATACCCTCCACCATAGGATGGCGGTATACTAATTTCGTCATTCTGTTTGTAACACCTCGAAATATGCGTCTGATACCCCATAAAGTATATATATTCTTGATCTTCACGTCATTTTAAGTCGATCTAGCCATGTCCGCCCGTCTGTCCGTCCGTCCGTTTGTCTGTCGAAAGCACTCTAACTTTCGAAGGAGTTAAGCTAGCCGCTTGAAATTTTGCACAACTACTTTTTATTAGTGTAGGTCGGTTAGAATTGTAAATGGGCCAATTCGGTCCACGTTTTGATATAGCTGCCATATAAACCGATCTTGGGTCTTGACTTCTTGAGCCTCTAGAGGGCGCAATTCTCGTCCGATTTGACTAAAGCACGAAGTGTTTTATTATAACATCTAACTACTGTGCTAAGTATGGGTCGAATCGTTTCATAATCTGGTATAGCTGTAATATGAACCGATCTTGGATCTTGACTTCTTGAGCCAATAGAGCGCGTAATTCTCATCCGATTTGGCTGAAATGTTGCATGAGGTGTTTTGCTATGACTTCCAATAACTGTGCTAAGTATGGCTCAAATCGGTACATAAGCTGATTTAGCTGCCTTATAAACCGATCTGGGATCTTGACTTCTTGAGCCTCTAGAGAGCGCAACTCTCGTCCGATTTGACAGAAATTTTGTACAACAGCTTCTCTCATGGACTTCAACATACGTGTCGAATATGGTCTGAATCGATCAATAGCTTGATACAGCTCCCATATAAGCCGATCTCCCGATTTTGCTTCTTGATCCCCTACAAGCCGCATTTCTTATCCGAATGAACTGAAATATTACACAATGACTTCTAGAACAATCAGCATTCACTTATGGTACGAATCGGACAATAACATAATATAGCTCCAAAAGTATAACAGTTCTTATTCAATATTTTTTGTTTGCCTAAAAAGAGATACCGCATAGAACTCGAAAAATGCGATCCATGGTGGAGGGTATATAAGATTCGGCCCGGCCGAACTTAGCGCGCCCTTACTTTTTTTCTGATGGTCTCGCCATTTCATGCTACGACCTAAAATACTCAACAGGTATCCTTAGAAAGCACCACATCCAACTTTAGATGTCATGTCGGCATGGGTTATCTTTAATTGGTAATAATTGGAAACAAAAGGAAAAAAAGAGGAGTTGTGTTTCCAAAAAAAAAATACTTTTTGTTTTTTGGGATAAGCTTCTGCACATATGTATTCACTTTATGGCGTCTTAGACCAATATTTCGATGGAATGAGGAATTTGGTTTACTGCCATCTCAAAATGAAGTCTAACAAATTTAGTACAGACTTGTCTTTTGGCCTAGAGACGAAGCCTATTGAAATTGGAAAAAATCGGCTCAGATTCGGACAAAGCTCAAGTATATGTTTGTCCGATTTGCAGCATTAATACAATAAAATGGTTCTAGAATCAGAGCAAGCGCATTTATAGACCCATCTTGCCAAAAGTTTGCAAAACGCTTTCCCCGACGACTACCACAGTATCTGAGATGTTTACTGGAAATCGGTTCAGATTTAGGTATAGCTCCTATATATATGTTCGTCCGATTTTGAGAAATATTGCAAGAAAGTGCTCATTTTATAACCGACTAGCTGACCCGGGCCCGCTCCGCTGCGCCTTCTTTTACTTTATATGAAACAAAAGTTGAAAATAAACATTCCAAGGTTTATTTTCGACAATTAAAGGTCTTTTAATGAAATACCATGCTAACTTGACTAACAGTTTAACAATATAAGTGCCTTTATCTGAATCCCATATGATCTTTATTGGTCTACGAATTTAAGTTTGGATGTAAGGTGTACTCCATTCTTAAAAAACTTCATTTCAGCCCGATATTCTCATGATGTCTGATTTAGTGGTGTTTTCGGGGGAGAGGTGGTCCCCCAGATACTTGGCCCTGAAAAAATATCAGCATCGTGCTCTTCTCTCAAATACCATTTATTTTAACCCCATATTGCCATTGGCTTAAGAGGAGTTTACAGGATGAGGCGTTCCCCAAACACATGGCCCAAATAGGTTATCAAATTCGTTTTCTAATCTCGAATACCTTTCATTTGAGCCCCATATTGCTATGGTTGTAAATTTGTCCCCTTTGGGGGATGTTTTTGGTGAGAGGCGGCCCCCCAAACACTTGGTCTCATATTTGGATATCAGATACGTTTTCTTATCCTAAATACCTTTTATTTTAGTCCCATATTTTCGTGATTGGTCTAAATATATGTTTGGTAGGTTTTAGGGTGGGGCAGCCCCTAGGTACCCCATTCGAAATTTTGATACCAAATTTTTATTTTTAGGGTACTATATGAGAGCACAAAATTTCACCATCCATCTCCGAGATCTGGCGTTTCTGAAAATTAGGGTAAGGGGGAGGGTCCGACCCCCTTCAAATATCAAAAAATTATAGTATTCTATTTTCACCACGGGGTCTTTATGCACCATCTGTGAAAATTTCAAGAAAATCGGTTCAGACGTTTCTGAGTCTATAAGGAACACACAAACATACAAACAAACAATTTTTATATATAAGATTCACTCGAAATTTTGCAGAAAGGATTTTCTCGTTACTCTCGACATTACTGATGGATTTCATAGAAATCGGTTCAGATTTGGATAAAGCTCCCACATATAAATTTCGCCCGATTTTAACTTTGAGAGTCATAGCAAGCACATTTATTGACCAATCCTGCACAAATTTTCCACAACGCTTTCTTCGACAACTGTCACAATATCTGAGAAGTTTGCTCGAAATCGGTTTAGATTTAGATCTTGCTCCCATATGTATTTATATGTTCGGCCGATTTTGAGAAATATTGCAATAATGTTCTCATTTGTTAACCGATTCTCTCGAAATTTGGTAGGAAGGATTTTCTTATGACTCTCGACAATACTGATGAATTTCACTAAAATCAGTTCAGATTTCGATATATCTGTCATATATGTATATAGCCCTTTTTTCACTCCAAGAGCCACTGCAAGCGCATTTGTAGACTAAACATGCCAAAATTTTGCACAACGCTTTCTTTGACTACTACAAAAATATACGAGAAGTTTTCTTGAAATCGGTTCAGAATAAGACATAGCTCCCATATACATATATGTTAGCCAGATTTTCGGTAATTTGCAATAATGTTGTCATTTGTCAACCGTAGTTATTAAAGTTTGAACATATTTACTCAAAATTTGATACGGATTGTTAAATAACCCATCTGAAAACATCCGCCGAGGTCAAAATTGGTTTAGAATTGGATATAGCTCCCACATTATGGGTGTAGGGTATTGTACAGTTGGCACCGCCCGACTTTTGTCCTTCCTTACTGGTTTTTTATATAGTTTTTGATTTATTGACGGGAGATCCTTATGCAACAATTTTTAGCTTTGCAGACTTTTTCAAATTCTTGGGCCATATTTCATGCCGATACACTGTGCTTAAACCAAGAAAAAACAAAAATCCAGGAAGGCATAAAAGAAAGAAACAATTCTGACACTCTTTCAGAGTTTTGTGAAGTGAAATAAAAAGAACTTCTTTTGCAATGTTTCTTTGGCGTTTCTGTCGTTGGAGTTTGTTCTGTGTGTGTGAGTGTGTGTGTGTTGATGCGATTGTCTGTTTTTATGCTTTGATTTTAACAATCCATCTTGAAATGTCTTCTCGGTTTCTTGCACCATCCATCGCATCGATATTGTGTTTGGTATCTTTTCTCCTTCTCCTCGGACGCCTCCGAACTCCACCACCCTAATCCCAACAAAGTACCTTTTTGTTCGTGTACTTACTAAAGGTGGCAATACGTTTTGGCCATTTCCTTTCATTGCCGTCATCATCTAAATCTTCACGGTTTGCTTAGAGCTTGAGTTCAAAAGAGATTTTTTCTACTCGCGTACCTTTTGCATATGCCAACCAAGAGGTAAGTGCACAGCCCAAGAACTATGTTCCAATAGTTTGTCCCTACACCTCCAGTCTGTCAGCCAAACTATAGAATTTTCACATTGTGCTGCATTCGTCCGATACCGCCTTCCCTTCTCCACGTATCTTTTAGTCTATCTATTAGTTGGTCGGAGCTGCAGTGTTTCCTAGGAACATTTTTCTATTTACATTTGGCATTAGGGCCGATCGTTATGTTTTTCCTTCTATTTTTAATGAAACTCCTCTCAAAGTACCTTCGGTCTATCGCCATTGTTTCCATTCATTGCAGGGAAAGAACATCAGCCAACAAGCTGCAAACTTCATCTTTGGGAACCATCGCAATTGCCCACGATGTTGGCGAGGGCGGGCGTTGGTGAATTGGGGAAGACAAACGCAATAAAAGAATAGAAAATTCAGAGCTGAACGAAAATCATTAAATTTATTTCGGTTCATTTAAATCACTTCCGTAAACACAGCAATTTTGAACATTAACTTTGTTTAACGATTCTCGAGACAATGTAATTTTTATGTACGGCTATCCATCCATCCGACCCGCCAAAGAACAGCGAACATGGGAGATAACGACGACGACGGCTACAAAAAAGGTTGTTAAAAGATTTTAGAACCCTTTTTTAGAGCGATTCAATTGCAGTTGTTTCCCTCCATTAGTCGAATGTTCATTTTTAATAGGCTGCCCGAATGCTTTGGGAAGGTTGAAGAGTTTTGCTGTTTTTTGAGACTTTTCTGTGAATTCTATTAAAGTCGTGTGATTCTTTTATGTTGAATTCTCTATGGTGCTTGGCTTTTATTTAATGGATATCCCAATTTTCCCAGTTGAATCATAGCATATTAGATTTCCGTGTCTTTTCAAAATAAATACTTAAAGAAGGGTGTTTCCAGTGAGGATGTTCTTGTTCACCCACCTAGAGATTGGAAAGATTGATTTAATTTCATTCAGGTTTTCTGCATACAATAATTGATTAAGTTGAAGACACAACCAGCAAAATTAGTTTGGTGGAAGTGAACAGCGTTTAACAGTCAGACCATTCTATAATTCGAAAAGTTGTCATCTAGGGCTACCCCAAAAGCATCTAGTCATACCCATATGGTAGCTATTTCTAAATATGGATCAATCTAGATCCAAGTTGGTACGGGAACACACTGAACCGATTTTTACCAAAATTCATATCGTTTGTGTTGGGGCTAAAAAAGTTGTACCTAAAAAATATCATGATGATTGGTAACAAGTAAGAGCGTGCTATGTTCGGCTGGGCCGAATCTTATATACCCTCCACACCATGGATTGCATTTGTCGAGTTCTAAGCGCGGTATCTCTTTTTAGAAAAATAGAGAATAATGAATAAGAACTGTTATGCTATTGGAGCTATATCAAGTTATAGTCCGATTCGGACCATAAATGAATTGAATGCTGAACATTGTAGAAGTCATTGTGTAATACTTCAGTTCATTCGGATAAGAATTGCGCGTTGTAGGGGCTCAAGAAGCAAAATCGGGAGATAGGTTTATATGGGAGCTGTATCAGGCTATTGATCCATTCAGACTATATTGATGCTATACATGCATGTTGAAGGTCATGAGAGAAGTCGTTCAACAAAACTTCTGCCAAATCGGATAAGAATTGCGCCCTCTATAGGAGTCAAGATCCCAGATCGGTTATATGGCAGCTATATCAGGTTATGTACTGATTTGCGCCATACCCAGCACAGTTATTGAAAGTCATAACAAAACACCTCATGCGAAATTTCAGCCAGATCGGATGAAAATAGCGCGCTCTATTGGCTCATGAAGTCAAGATCCAAGATCGGTTTATTTGACAGCTATACCAGATTATGAACCGATTTGAAACATACTTAACACAGTTATTGGCAGTGATACCAAGATACCACGTGCAAAATTTCAGTGAAATCGGACGAGAATTGCGCCTTCTAGAGGCTTAAGAAATCAGGACCCAAGATCGGTTTATATGGCAGCTATATCAAAATATGGACCGATCGTGATTGAAATTCAATTACGATCGTGATTGAAATTTTTAAAATTGTCAATTAAAAAATTAATTGATTCAATAATTTTTTACTTGATTCTTAAAAAATGTCTATAGATAAAATGTGATCTAAAATTTAACTTTTTTAAATTAAACCAAAATGACCAAGACCACTAACATTTTTATACCCTCCACCATAGGATGGGGGTATACTAATTTCGTCATTCTGTTTGTAACTCCTCGAAATATTCGTCAAAGACCCCATAAAGTATATATATTCTTGATCGTCATGACATTTTAAGTCGAACTAGCCATGTCCGTCCGTCGAAAGCACTCTAACTTTCGAAGGAGTGAAGCTAGTCGCTTGAAATTTCGCACAAATACTTCTTATTGGTGAAGTTCAGTTGGGATTGTAAATATGCTATATCGGTCCACGGGCTATATAAACCGATCTGAAATCTTGACTGAAATGGCTGACTGATATGGCTGACATTTTGCACGAGGTGTTTTATTATAACTTCCAACAACTGTGCTGAGTATGGTTGAAATCGGTTCATAAACTGATATAGCTGTCATATAAACCTATCTGGGGTCTTGACTTCTTGAGCCTCTAGAGTGCGCAATTCTTATCCGATCATAATGAAATTTTGCACGTAATATTTTGTTATGATATGCAATAACTGTGCCAAGTATGGTTCAAATCGGTCCATAACCTGATATAGCTGCCATATAAACCGATCTGGGGACTTGACTTCTTGAGCTTCTAGAGGGCGCAATTCCTATCCGATTTGGCTGAAATTTTGCAAGACGTATTTTATTCTTACTTTCAACAACTATGTCAAATAAGATTCAAATCGGTTCATAACCTGATTAAGCTGCCATATAAACCGATCTGGGATCTTGACTTCTTGAGCCCCTAGAGGTCGCAATTATTAACCGATTTGCTTGAAATTTGGTACGACGGATTCTCTCATGACCATCAACATACGTGTTTATTATGGTCTGAATCGATCTATAGCCCGATACATCTCCCATATAAATCGATCTCTCTATTTTAGTTCTTGAGCCCCCAAAGGGCGACATTCTTATTCGAATTGGCTGACATTTTACACAGGTCTCCAACATATAATTTAATTGTGGTCCAAACCGGACCATATCTTGATATCGTTTTAATAGCAGAGCAAATATTTTCTTATATCCTTTTTTTGCCTAAGAAGAGATGCCGGGAAAAGAACTCGACAAATGCGATCCATGGTGGAGGGTATATAAGATTCGGTCCGGCCGAACTTAGCACGCTTTTATTTGTTATAAATGGATCAATCTTGATCCTTTTTGGTACGGGAATCGTGGCCCAAGTGCAACTCACTGACTAGAATTAAACGCGGTTTTATGGGCTCAAGACCATAAATCGAGAAATCTATATATGTGGCTACTGTAGTTAAAGATGGTTCGATTAGTCCCCTTCGTCCTCTTACCCTCGTTTGGAAAAATACCGATATATGCCACACTTAATTAATTTAATTATTGACTGGCTGTAGCTGGCCACAACTGGTTGAATGAATTCTCTTAGAATTTAAAACCGATTCACAATATACACATTTGTAGGGTAGGACATGGATATTTGGATACGTTGACAACTGTATGTATAAATGAATATGTGAATCTGAACCGATTTTTACCATAATTCATATCGTTTGTGGGGCTAAAAAAAGTTGTACTGAAAAAATGTCGTGAAGATTGGTAATAAGTAAGAGCGTGCTAAGTTCGGCCGGGCCGAATCTTATGAAATGACTGAAACCTTGCACGTGGTGTTTTAGTATCACTTCCAACAACTGTGTTAAGTATGATACAAATCGGTTCATAATCTGGTATATCTGCCATATAAACCGATTTGGATCTTGACTTCTATGGCCAATAGAGCGCGCAATTTTCTTCCGATGTGGCTGAAATTTTGCGTGAGGTGTTTTGTTATGACTTCCATTAACTGTGCTAGGTATGGCGCAAATCAGTACATAACCTGATATAGTTGTCTTATAAACCGCTCTGAGGTATTGACTTCTTGAGCCTATAGAGGACGCAATTCTCATCCGATTTGATAGATTTTGTATAACGGCTTCTCTCATAACCTTCAACATACGTATCTAATGTTATCTGAATCGATCAATAGCTTGATACAGCTCCTATATAAACCAATCTTCCGATTTTGCTCCTTGAGCCCCTACAAGGCGCAATTCTTATCCGAATGAACTGAAATATTACACAATGACTTCTACAATGTTTAGCATTCATTTATGGTCCGAATCGGACTATAACTTGATATAGCTCCAATAGCATAACAGTTCTTATTCAATATTCTTTGTTTGCTTAAAAAGAGATACCGCGCATAGAACTCGACAAATGCGATCCATGGTGGAGGGTATATAAGATTCGGCCCGGCCGAACTTAGCACCCTCTTACTTGTTGTCCATAAGCAGGTTAAGTTCGAGGATGGGCTTTTTCGGATTATATCTTAATATAGCCCTCATATAGACCGATCCGCCGATTTAGGGTCTTAAGCCCATAAAAGCCACATTTATTGTCCGAATTTGCTGAAATTTGGGACAGTGAGTTGTGTTAGGACCTTTGACAAACTTTTTTAATTTGGCCCAGATTGGATCAGATTTTAATATAGCTGCCAAATAGACCGATCTCTCGATTTAAGGTTTTGGGCCCATAAAAGGCGCATTTATTGTCCGATGTCGCCGAAATTTGGGACAGTGAGTTAAGTTAAGCCCTTTGACATCCTTCTTCAATTTGGCTCAAATCGGTCTAGATTTGGATCTAGCTGCCATATAGACCGATATCTCGATTAAAAGTCTTGGCCCCATAAAAGGCGCATTTAAAGGGTGATTTTTTTGAGGTTAGGATTTTCATGCATTAGTATTTGACAGATCACGTGGGATTTCAGACATGGTGTCAAAGAGAAAGATGCTCAGTATGCTTTGACATTTCATCATGAATAGACTTACTAACGAGCAACGCTTGTAAATCATTGAATTTTATTACCAAAATCAGTGTTCGGTTCGAAATGTGTTCAAATTTTGACAAATTTTGTTCAGCGATGAGGCTCATTTCTGGTTGAATGGCTATGTAAATAAGCAAAATTGCCGCATTTGGAGTGAAGAGCAACCAGAAGCCGTTCAAGAACTGCCCATGCATCCCGAAAAATGCACTGTTTGGTGTGGTTTGTACGCTGGTGGAATCATTGGACCGTATTTTTTCAAAGATGCTGTTGGACGCATCGTTACGGTGAATGAACACATTTCGAACCGAACACTGATTTTGGTAATAAAATTCAATGATTTGCAAGCGTTGCTCGTTAGTAAGTCTATTCATGATGAAATGTCAAAGCATACTGAGCATCTTTCTCTTTGACACCATGTCTGAAATCCCACGTGATCTGTCAAATACTAATGCATGAAAATCCTAACCTCAAAAAAATCACCCTTTATAATCCGATTTCACTGATATTTGACACAGTGACTTATGTTAGGCTTTTCGACATCCTTGTGGATGTCGAACTTAAAAGACCAATATTTGGTTATACACAATTGAACACGGACTCGTACTTATAAGTATTTTATCCGAATCGGAACATTTTTCACCAGATTTTGACGAAAGGTGGATTTAATATATACCTGAGATGGTGTGTATCCAATGTTCGGCCCGGCAGAACTTAACGCCTTTTTACTTGCTTCTTTTTGTCACTCAATGCGTAAGCCAATTCATCGAAAATAGCTGATTTTACAGACGGAAGACAGCTGTTTCATTGAATTGGCGAACGAATCGAGTGGAAAAAAGGAAAACAATGTTAGTGTTCTAGGCAGTAAGTTTGCAATTTTTTAATGAATTTAGAAAGTTTTTAAGACCCGACAGCACTGTTAAGACTGTCCGTTTTAAAAAAGTCTAGCCGCTCAAAATTTTGATAAATACTCTACATAAATATGAGATATAGCATTGATCTAAACATAGCATATTGTAGGTGAATGCTTTTCTGTTAGGTTCACTTTCGGAAAACAATATTTACTGTTTCATTTTTGGAAAACCCCCGGAGGTTATTCGTTCTAAGGAGTGACATGGACCCAAACAAAAACCCCAAATTTGGGCTCCAGAAGTGTTTCATATGTGAACTATGTTGCAGCGAGGTATTCCCTATACAACAGGATTTTCGAAAAATTTTAATATATGAATATTTTAAATTATATTTTTAATTGATCCAACTAAAAAGTTTAAAGGAATATATATATATATATATATATATATATATATATATATATATATATATATATATATATATATATATATATATATATATATATATATATATACTTTTTTTTTTTCTTGTCTTAACTTGTTATTGCACAGAAAAAATGAAGAACATGGTTCCATTAGAAATTTGTACTTTCAATTAAAAAATTCGCCGAAATCGTACCTATAAACGAATTTGTCTTATTGATTAATTTGATTGATTAAAGTTGTGACTTCTCTCAAATAACAATTTTATTAATTTGCTAAAAGAAAATTATTGATATTTTTTACATCAATAACAAAAATTTTATTTATTGGATTAAATTGTTGATAAAACATGTAAAATATTGGGCTTAAATATTTACTTTTTAATTTATATTTTCCAAAAGAAAGAAAAAAAATTGTTTTTCCTATATGAATTCTCTTTATTGTTATGGATTCCGTCTGTAAAAAGTATAGTGAATAAAATAATTTATATACATACTAAAGTGAATCGCAATAAATATTAATCTTAGCATTTTGCGCACAATACCATGAAATCTAGATCCACATGGACGAATACTGCATTTGTTATCATTCGTCATCGGCGTCGTTTTCTAACCCAGTATAGTCTCTAAAGGATTAATTCCATATTAAAATAAAAAAAAATTTTATAAATACCTCGTCTACCTTCATCCAAGTCCTCAAATTTGTTTCGTTTGTTTTTCCTAAACAATTATTATTTAATAATTTTTTTTTATTTTATTAAGAGCTAAATAAAAGACACATTTAATTTGTTCTTGATAATTTTTGTCTAACCACACCACCACTGTCTATCTATGATAGAAACTAGAAATATATTTGTCTTCTTTGCATTGCATATGTGTGAAAGAGGAAACAACAGAACGCAGAAATAGATACTCACAACTCGTATTATTAAATAACAATTTAATTGCTACAATTTAAAATGTGTTCAACGTATGCCTTCTTCAACAATCACTTGGCATGATACAAAACAAATCGGCTGTGTTTTCGCAGGCACCTGCCAATATGGCTTATTCTGCTCAGCTCTAAATCTCTGATATTCATCGGCCCTACAGCATCCCCACTTAAAGCAAAGGTGGACTGAGTACCAATTAATTTTGCCCAAATCTCAAATGCATCTTAAATTATATTTGAAATACTTTTACGTATGACATAAATATCTTGCATTGGTTGCGGTGGTTCAATATAAATTCTAGCACTATACTCTTAAGCATGTTTATCTGTTTGAATTTTCAATTTATCCTTAGGAAATCGTGATGAAACCTTCAAAAGCAACACAATGAAGTAATTGTTTACAATGATTTCAGGATAATATTCTCCTTTCTTTGTGTTCTCGTTTTTGATTGGTGGCTATAATAATTTCAGTGAAATTATAACGGTTTGCATGCCAATAAACTTGGCCTTAAATATAAGAACGATAACTTATAGTAGAATAACATACAAAAGCCTTGTGTGAATATTAGGGTATACCGCAAAATACCTTTGTAAGATAATCAAGTAACAAAAATATTTTCTTCATATTAACGATTTTTATATATTCTACCGAAGGATGGGCGATATTCATTTTGTCATTCCGTTTGCAACACATCGAAATATCTATTTCCGACCCTATAAAGTATATATATATTTTTGATCAGCGTAAAAATCTAAGACGATCTAGCCATGACCATATGGCCCCCATATAGACCGATCCGCCGATTTAGGGTCTTAGGCCCATAAAAGCCACATTTATTACCCGATTTTACTGAAATTTGGGACAGTGAGTTGTGTAACGCCTTTCGACATTCTTCTTCGATTTGGCCAAGATTGGTCCCGATTTGGATATAGCTGCCATATAGACTGATTTCTCGATTTGAGGTTTTGGGCCCCTAAAAGGCGCATTTATTGCCCAATTTTGCGAAGATTTGGGACAGTGAGTTGCGTAAGACCCTTCGACATCCTCCTTCAATTTGGCCCACATAGGTCAAGATTTGGATATAGCTGCCATATAGATCGATCTCACGATTTAAGGTTTTGATCCCATAATAGGCGCAATTTTTGCCGAATTTTGCCAAAATTTGGGACAGTGAGTTGTGTTAGGCCCTTCGACATTCTTCTTCAATTTGGCTCAGATCAGTCTAGATTTGGATATAGCTGCCGTATAGACCGATCTCTCGATTTAAGGTTTTGGGCCGACAAAGGCGCGTTTATTGACCCATATCGCCAAAATTTGTGGCAGTGAGTTTTCTTAAGTCCCTCGACGTACTTCTGGAATATGGTAGAAATCGGTTCATCAATTTGGATATAGCTGTCAAACAGACCGATCTCTCGATTTAAGGTTTTTGGCCAATAAAAGGCGCATGTATTGCCCGATGTCGCTGAAATTTGAAACAGTGAATTGTGTTAGGCCCTTCGACATCCTTCTTCAATTTAGTCTGGATCGGTCCAGATTTGAATATAGCTGTCATATAGACCGATCTCTCGATTTAAGCTTTTGGGCCCATAAAGGGCGCATTTATTGTCCGATGTCACCGAAATTTAGACAGTGAGTTAAGTTAGGCCCTTCGACATTCTTCTTCAATTTGGTTCAGATTTGGATATAGCTGCCATGTAGAGCGATATCTCGATTTAAAGTCTTGGCCCCATAAAAGGTGCATTTATAATCCGATTTCACTGAAGTTTGAAGCAGTGTCTTACATTAGGCTTTTCGACATCCGTGTCGTATATAGTTCAGATCGGCTTATTTTTAGATTTAGCTAGTATACTTATTAGTATTTGATCCAAATCGGAACCTATTTTGATATAACTGATATGGGACATAAAGTATGAAACCGAATTTTGATGAAAGGTGGTTTACATATATACCCGAGGTGGTGGGTATCCAAAGTTCGACCCGGCCGAACTTAACGCCTTTTTACTTGTTGAGGTTTCTTTTATACCCTCCACCATAGGATGGGGGTATACTAATTTCGTCATTCTGTTTGTAACACCTCGAAATATGCGTCTATGACCCCATAAAGAATACATATTCTTGATCGTCATGTCATTTTAAGTCGATCTAGCCATGTCCATCCGACTGTCTGTCGAATGCACGCTAACTTTCGAAGGAGTAAAGCTAGCATCTTGAATTTTTTAACAAATACCTTTTATTAGTATAGGTCGATTGGGATTGTAAATGGCCAAATCGGTCCATGTTTTGATATAGCTGCCATATAAACCGATCTGGGATCTTGACTTCTTGAGCCCCTCGAGGGCGCAATTCTCGTCCGATTTGGAAGAAATTTTGTACAATGGCTTCTCTTATGACCTACAACATACTTGTTCAATATGGTCTAAATCGATCAATAGCTTGATGCTGCTCCCATATTAACCGATCGTCCGAATTTGTTTTTATACCCACCACCGAAGGATGGGGGTATATTCATTTTGTCATTCCGTTTGCAACACATCGAAATATCCATTTCCGACCCTATAAAGTATATATATTCTTGATCAGCGTAAAAATCTAAGACGATCTAGCCATGTCCGTCCGTCTGTCCGTCTCTCCGCCTGTCTGTTGAAATCACGCTACAGTCTTAAAAAAAAGAGATATTGAGCTGAAATTTTGCACAGATTCTTTTTTTGTCCATAAGCAGGTTAAGTTCGAAGATGGGCTATATCGGACTATATCTTGATATAGCCCCCATATAGACCGATCCGCCGATTTAGGGTCTTAGGCCCATAAAATCCACATTTATTATCCGATTTTGGGAATTTATTATTGAAATTTGGGACAGTGAGTTGTGTTAGGCCCTTCGACATCCTTTGTCAATTTGGCTCAGATCGGTTCAGATTTGGATATAGCTGCCATATAGACCGATCCTCCGATTTAGGGTCTAAGGCCCATAAAAGCCACATTTATTATCCGATTTCGCTGAAATTTGGGACAGTGAGTTCTCTTAGGCCCTTTGACATGTTTCTTTAATTTGGTCCAGATCGGTTCAGATTTGGATATAGCTGCCATATAGACCGATCCTCCGGTTTAGGGTCTTAGGCCCACAAAAGCCACATTTATTATCCGATTTTGATGAAATTCGGGGCAGTGAATTGTGTAAGGCCCATCGACATCCTTCATTAATTTGGCTCAGATCGGTCCAGATTTGGATATAGCTGCCATATAGATCGATCCTCCGATTTATAGTGTAAGGCCCATAATAGCCACATTCATTATCCGATTTTGTTGAAATTTGGGACAGTAAGATGTGTTAGGTCCTTTGACATATTTCTTCAATTTGGTCCAGATCGGTTCAAATTTGGATATAGCTGCCATATAGACCGATTTCTTGATTTATGGTTTTGGGCCTATAAAATGCTCATTTATTGCCCGATGTCCCCGAAATTTGGAACAGTGAGTTAAGTTAAGCCTCTTGACATACTTCTGCAATATCGCACAGATCGGTCCAGATTTGGATATAGCTGCCATATAGACCGATATCTAGGTTTTAGGTTTTGGGGCCATAAAAGACGCATTTATTGTCCGATGTCGCTGAAATTTGAGACAGTGAGTTTGGTTAGGCTCTTCGACGTCCTTCTTCAATTTTGCCCAGATCGGTCCAGATTTGAATATAGCTGCCATATAAACCGATCTCTGGATTTAAGGTTTAGGGCCCATAAAAGAGGCATTTATTGTCCGATTTCGCCGAAATTTGGGACAGTGCTTAGTGTTAGACTCTTCGACATGTTTATGCAACTTGGCCCAAATCGGTCCAGATTTGGATATAGCTGCCATGTAGACCGATATCTCGATTTAAAGTCTTGGCCCCATAAAAGGCGCATTTATAATCCGATTTCACTGAAATTTGATGCAGTGACTTATGTTCGGCTTTTCGACATCCGTGTCGTATATAGTTCAGATCGGTATGAGGTATATGAGTATAAGGTATGAAATTTTCACCGAATTTTGATGAAAGGTGGTTTACATATATACCCGAGGTGGTGGGTATCCAAAGTTCGGCCCGGCCGAACTTAACGCCTTTTTACTTGTTTGAGCTATTCTTATCTGAATGAACTGAAAAATTACACAATGTCTTTTACAATGTTTAGCAATCATTTATGGTCCGAATCTGACTATAGCGTGATATAGCTCCAATAGCACAACAGTTCTTTTTCAATATTCTTTGTTTGCCTAAAAAGAGATACGTAGAACTCCACAAATGCGATACGTGGTGGAGGGTATATAAGATTCGGCCCGGCCGAACTTAGCACGCTTTTACTTATTTTCTTTTTGCGCTTATTGTTGTCCCTTTTTTGGCAATGTCTATTGTGACCGCCTGAATTTTTAACGGCATGCTCTATATAACTCAGTTGAGGGGTAAAATCAATTTCTATGCAAATACAAACATACTCGTAGTTTGTTCCTATCTAACAAGCAGCAAGGCTTGACGATTTAGAATTCGTGATTTCTTTGTTTAGACAATGCAATAATTTGTCATGCAGTTGCAATTTGGCAACATTGACAGTGGCAATATTTGCTCGGTTAACGTGTTCGAGGTAGTATAGCTACTACTTCCACACTGCCGATAGCTGGGCCGTTCGTGTGTCAGTTTGTTAGTCCGCTCGCATGTCAAATCGACTCGACAGAAGTGAATAAAATCTGGGGGGAAAAGTCATCATATCTCGCTAACCATATCTGTTAGCAAACATTAGCAATTGTTTCGGTCTTCACTGACTGGGTGTTATAACCATTATAAATAGTTTGGCTGATTGAATTGGATGGAGTGCCATTGACTGGCGCTGCGCTATTGCACATAGTCTCATATGCCAGCCAGAACGGAAAACTGTAACCTATCTGAGTCCCAGGGGGCGGGGGCAGTGTCAGTGACGTTGAGGACGGATCGCATTGTGAACTACACCCATGAAACCAAATTACATATTTTGATTGCAAGCAATTCAAGGTAACACCTATAATTTCGTTGTACGAGCACCGTGTAATTATCGAAGACAACCAAAGGGGGAAAAATAAGCAAGCAAAGTTATTGCAAAGGCAAGAACATAATTCAGAGCATTTAATTTGTGCAGAAATCTTGTACAAAATGCAAAACAAAAAACGGCTGAAGCAAATTCAAAGAACCGACATCAAACAAAAAAACCAAATTAAACTTTAATCAAATTCAACATGAGAAATATTAAAGCCCATTTATAGTAGTTAAATTGGTTTAAAGGCATTTCTTGCCATTTTATTAACTTCCTTGTGATCAACAAATTCTTTGAAATTCAAATTCCATTTTCTCTCAACCTTTGTGTTGAAATCGAAAGTGAGGTAAAGATAATTCAGATTAATTGAATCATTTTCAATTAAAAAAATAAATTAAATGAAATTTACTTTTTAACAAGTAAAAAGGCGTTAAGTTCGGTCGGGCCGAACTTTGGATACCCACCAACTCGGGTATATATGTAAACCACCTTTCGTCAAAATCCGGTGAAAAATTCATACCTTATGCCCCAATGAAGCTATATCGAAATATGTTTCGACTTGGACCAAATACTAATAAGTACAAGTCGTTGGTAAGTCATGTTTATTATACAATATTGGACTTTTTAGTAGCTATATGGAAAAATAAACCAATCTCAACCATATACGACACGGATGTCAAAAAGCCTAACATAAGACACTGTGTCAAATTTCAGTGAAATCGGATTATGAATCCGCCTTTTATGGGACCGAGATTTTAAATCGAGATATCGGTCTATATAACAGCTATATCCAAATCTGGACCGATCTGAACCAAATTGAAGAAGAATGTTAACTCAGTGTCCCAAATTTCAGTGACATCGGACCATTAATGCGCCCTTTATGAGCCTAAAACCTTAAATCGAGAGATCGGTTTATATGACAGCTATTTTCAAATCTGTAGCGATCTGTGCCATATTGCTGAAGTATGCCGATGGGCTTAACACAACTCACTGTCTGAAATTTTGCAAAATTCGACAATAAATGCGCTTTTTATGGACGCGAAACCTTAAATCGAGAGATCGGTCTATATGGTAGCTACATCCAAATCTGTACCGATCAGGGCCAAATTAAAAAAGAATGTCGACAGGTCTAACACTAATCACTGTCCCTAATTTTGGCAAAATCGGACAATAAATACGCCTTTTATGGGCACAAAACCTTAAATCGTAAGATCGGTCTATATGGCAGCTATATCGAAATCTGAACCGATCTGAGCCAAATTGAAGAAAGTTGTCGAAGGGCTAAGCACAATTTACTGTCCTAAATTTCAGCAAAATTGGATAATAAAGACCCTAAATCGGCAGATCGGTCTATATGGCAGCTAAACCCAAATCTGAACCGATTTGGGCCAAATTGAAGAAAGATGTCGGAGAGCCTAACACAACTGACTGTCCCAAATTTCAGCAAAATCCGATAATAAATGTGGCTTTTATAGACCTAAGACCCTAAATCGGCGGATCGGTCTATATGGGGGCTATATGAAGATATAGTCCGATATAGCCCATCTTCGAACTTAACTTGCTTATGGACAAAAAAAAAATAATCTGTGCAAAATTTCAGTTCAATATCTCTATTTTTAAAGACTGTAGCGTGATTTCAACGAACAGACGGACGGACATGGCTAGATCGTCTTAGATTTTTACGCTGATCATGAATATATATACTTTATAGGGTCGGTAATGCATATTTCGATGTGTTGCAAACGGAATGACAAAATGAATGGACCCCCATCCTTCGGTGATGGGAATAATAAATTACATGAACTATTTACTTTTTAAAAAAGATGTAAAAGATGTACTGGCACCCTTATTTTGTACTTCTTAGTGATTAAAAATATAATAATGGTTTCGCATAAAGGCTTCTGCCATATCTTTTAAGGCCTGCAGAAATCCAGATATATATTCATTTTAGGGGGTCGTAGGCGCTTAATTCGAGGTGTTACAAAAGGAATAACGAAATAAGTACAGCCCCATCCTATAGTGGAGGGTGAAATGCAAATTTTTCCCATGAACATTCCACCAAGGAACAGCGGCAAGCATACGTCTATAAAAATCATATAAGGCGTTTTTAAGTATTAAGGAAGAAACTAAGTAGAATAAGCAAGGAAAGGCAAAGCCGTCTATTTAGTACTCTATACCACGGAGTTTATCTACAATCTTTAAGAGTAAGCATATCAAGTAAACCATATACATGGAACTCTAGGACCCACACTTTCGGAATTATTAAGTATTTGTTTTTGCAGCCATAAAAGTGCTTATCAGATCAAAGATATACGTGGGAGATTTATTTATATATCAACCGATAACAATGCCATTCATCCTTGGGCAAAAAAAGATGGATGAAGATGATTTTACAACAGTTGCATCCTGTAACTTGTTAACGAGAATACATGAAAAGATATACGGTCATGGCTTATTCGAATCCGGAGGTTCATAATACTAAGTCAAAAGGTATACTAAATTCTCTCAGTGTTGCAAATGAATCCCCAAAGTGCCCAGTACCGTAGTAGATGTATAGGGTGTAAATTGCATTAGCAAAATATCTGCATACCTAACACTTAAAGTCTTTTGAAGAAACAGGTAAAGTCTGATCTATTTTATGAGAATCAGATTGTAAATGTCAGGTTAGGTTTAAGTGACAATCTCCAACCAGACTCAGACATTTTAGTCCATTGATGCGCACATAGGAGGAGGAGTTCTTACGTTTGAACCATTTAGATCGATTTAAATAGCCTACCCATCTGTCATCCGTTGCCCTTCGAGCCATATCATCATATTTTCTAGTTCCCCTGGAATTTTAAACGAAGTTCGGAGACTTGCTATAGCAATACTTCTCCGGTGCAGCAATATACGCAACAGCAACATCCCAGCCCAAATATTGCCGGACCAGTGCCGGGAAGTGTACTATTCTTGCAATTAAATTGCAGTAGTCTTCGAGGCAAGATCGACGAAATAGTAAATTTTGATGAATCGAAAGGACATACAAAGCGGACCAACACCTGCAGTATGGGCAGTTATCATGGATACAATTTGCTACATAAGTATCACATACGGGGTGGAGGTGGGGTATCGGACTTAGACTGACCACCTTTTCACTCTCTCAATTTCTCTCTCGCAATTTGCGATAAGGTCAGAAATAGAAACAAAGTCCGTAGGTCACTTGCCGGCAGCATTTGGGGTGCTGCAAAACAAAACTCGAAATGCGACGGGCTTCTTCTCCTCTCTTCTCACATGGACCATCTCCATCAGCAGACAAAATTCCAACCCTAACCGGTGAATGCTGTCCATGCAGAACGACCGCCCCCTATTGCACCTAAAGAAATTAACCTCCCCCGTCAACCCGAGTATTTCTGGCTCAATTACGATACGACAGATGCAGCCGTCTCAACTCCTACAAAGCAAGGATTGATGCTAACGTCCAGGATGTGTGTTCCGATGACAAACATCAGCTGTTTAGTTGCTCAATCAGGCCCACTTGACTCAGACCCAGATCCCTCGGACACACCCACGTTAGTCGCAGAGTTCCTGAATTTGGATATTGAACAGAACCTAATAGACGAGAGATCTAGAAGAGCACAACACACTGATACAGCAACTACTTAATGATTTATTTTAATGGGTGATGTTTTAGCTATTATCTTCTTGACAACACTGGTTTAAACAGATCAAGCACGTTTCGTGTTTTGTTTCACTGTCAAACATCTTCAGTTTGGTCTATAATTTACTAATGAATCGTCTTACAAACAAACAAAATTATCAAAATCTGCTCTGTTATGAAAGTTCTTCGCGCGCTAATTTTTGCTATTTTTTCATTTTTGGCTCAATGAATAAACAGAATTGTCGATTTTAGAGTGAAGATCAGCCAGAAGCATTGCAAGAGCTACAAATGCATCGAGAAAAGTCAAAGTTTGGTGCGGTTTATGGGCTCGTGGCATCATAGGACCGTACTTCTTAAGAGATGAAGCGAATCGTAACGTAACTGTGATTAGTGAGCGTTACCGTGAGATGATATCCAACTTTTTTTGCCCAAAGTTTAAGAGCTTGGCTTGCTTGACATGTGATTTCAACAAGTTGGTTCACATGCCACACAGCCCGCGTAACAATGGACTTATTGAGAGGCGGGTTCTGTGATCATTTTATTTCACATTCGGGACCGGTCAATTGGCCGCCTAGATCGTGCGATTTAACGCCTTTAATCTATTTTTTGTGGGAATATGTTAAAGGTCATGTCTATACAGACAAGCCTGCTTCAATTGACGCATTGAAAGACAACAATGAAGCATTTATTCGTGAGATACCGACCGAAATGTTGGAAAGGGTATGCCAAAAATGGACTAAACGGGTGGACCATTTGAGGCGAAGTTACGGTCAACATTTGCATGAAATAATCTTCAAACATTAAATTATACGGACCGTACTATCGATCCAAATAAATATTTCAGGCATTTTTCTGAATTTTATGTGTTTAAGTGTAAACTTTACGATATCCCTATTCGCAGTTTTTCCGAGTAAACTCCAAAGCTCACACCTGTTTCTAGCCTGGAACCATTCGCATAAATGTCCAAGAATCCATCTATACCCAGCTATAAAGTAAATCTAATCGATTATAATACTGCAACACATAACAAATAACGGCTCAGACAATGAGATATCAATGAATGACTCGCGGTTTAAGCCCCCAACGAAAACCACCAAAAGCTGGAAGATGAAATTTCCTATCACCTCAATTAAGTTTGGTCAAAATCGCTCGAAAGCTTGATATTGCTTCATAGTATCTTGATCTTCCGCTTAAACTCCTTGAGCATCTTCAAAGGGCAATAATCCAGGTTGGTTGAAATTGATGATTTCTTCTATAACGTCCAGCTATTTTAAATATGTTACGAATCGGTTTGTAACCTAATATAGCTACCACATAAATCGATCTTCCACCTTAAACTTCTTGAGCCTCTGGAGGGCTGACGTTTTCTGCGATGACTTTCCCTATGGCCTCCAACTATTATTTATCTGATCTGTTACAAATATAGCTCAAATTACAAAGCGATCTCTAGATTTTACATATTGAGCATCATCAGTAGGCAATTCTTATCCAAATTTTGAGCAAAATGCATAGGGATTTCATGTTATGACCTCTTATTATCCTAAGGAGGCCACCGAGGAGCAGAGGTAAACATGTCCGACAATGACGCCGAGCGCCTGGGTTCAAATCGTGCCGTGAACATTAGAAAATGTTTATCAGTGGGTATGCTCTTACTAATGCTGGCTACATTTGTGAGGTAAACTGCCATATTAAAACTTCCTTTCTGAGTGGTGTTGCAATGCGACACGCCATTCGGATTACGCATAAAATAGGGCTTAATACTTTAATCAGAGTGCACTAATTGATATGGGAGAAGTATCTCCTATTCCTTAATGCAATGTTCATGAAAAGTTTAGGATTTAGTAATATCCTTAATTAAAATATATGCCTGTAAAGAGAAACCATGCATAGAAAGGAAATACGATCCATAGTGAAAAGTATTTAACATTCGGCCCAGCCGAAAATACGTACCGAAAAAATGCTATATTTAAAATTAAGATATTAATTAGATTTCATTTCAAAAATCGAAGTGTACGGATGTGTCCACTAGATAAAGCGAGTTACAATTCCTATTTTGAAGTATTGCTTCTTTTGCCCGAAAACATTACATAAAGTGTAGTACCGAAGAGTAGGGATAAAATGATTGCATAGCCTGTTCACTTTATTTAGAAAATTCAATTTACCTAGATTGAGAAAAAGGGGGTTATTGTAATTTTTTTCATACTAAATTTTTAATTGTTGGATGGATTTTAACAAAGTAACCATAGTATGCTTTTTCGTAAATTTTAATTTCTTTTCTTCATCAATTCTCTTTTTGGAGTTTGCAGAAAAAGAAGATAATTGCTCATACTTAAGAGGCGCTCACTCTGTCGACTGTTCACCTTAGCTGGACTACACTGTAGACATTTTTTTTGTGTGTTTCCAACATTTTTCCAGTTCTCAATCGCGTAATGTCGGCACAATCCCCCCTCTATAAGCCATCATTGGAAAGCAGTCTTCACATTAATGAATAACAAATTAATGTGAAGAAGTTCATTGGCGGAAAATACCCTTTCCATTAATTCTTCTTCCTCTAGCTGCAGACAAGCAAATGCTAAATTAATTTAGATTTAATGCATTTCGTTGGAAACATTCATTAGCGTTGTCTCGATAGAAACATAATTTGTTTTATGTTAAGCGATTACATAAAAAGAGAACCATCGCGAACACCATTCACTTGTGGCGCCACATGTCACATCACTTCCACCGGCTATTCGATTACCCGTCGAGCTAATGGCGTTGGAACGTTTGCACCAATCTCAAGAAAATAGTGCAACATTTTAAATCACTTCCTTTGCAGTTTTTGCTGGGTGCTCATAAAAGTCGCAGGCACCCTACTTCTATGGGGTTCAAGAGGGAAGTTCAAAATTTCTTCAGAAAATGCTCTAAGTTGGCTAAGCTTCCAATTACTGCTTGGCATCAGTAAATCTATAGACTAATTCGCATCCCCCAACCCCACCTAACCTAACCTACAGTAATCCATTCTGCCGAGTAAATATATTCACAAAACCTTGTGACAAATCGGAAATGTCTATTAAGATGTCAAAAATGTCATAAGCCGCAATACAAAATCAATCGTCAAATGGACCCATCCATTTAAGACCTGTACAGCATTTCTAAAGTTTACATCTGCCAGCTGCGGACAATCAGTACTTGCTTTCTGCTTTCCATTACACTTGGTTGGTAATTTATTAAAAACTTATTAAACAGTAGCCAATCATAGAAACAGCACCGCCACGTCATTAAAATAACATAAACGCGGAATGAGCGAGTGAATATACCCTTCATTTAATCACCACAAGACTTCTAGAACCAACAATGGACAAGGCTATAAGTGAATCTTCTTTGTTGGTTAACAGCCGCCACTTTCCAACAAACATTCGATTTACAAGTTTTGTGAAAAATGGCTAGGATGGACGGACAACTAGAAGTAGGAAGTTCGGTAGTTTGTTTTGAATGATTATTTAATCATTAAACACTTAGACCAGGTACTTTGGCTTTCATAACATTACAACACTAAGCTGGAGAATGTCTTGCTATCAATTAAGCCGGATGTAAGCACACCGAGTGCGCCATCCATTGTAGGCCGGCGTCATTCACAATAAAGGAGGAAAATGAGAAAAACGTTGTAAATTGTTAGAACGAAAACTTATGCATCACTCTAAAACACACAGAATTTAAACAAGTTAAAGCGTGTTTAGTCTGCAGGGCCGAATCTCCCTCCACCATGGATCGCATATGTCTAGATACTTGCAAAGATTATCTTTATAGGCAGAAACTAAAACAGAAAATGGGAGGTAACAACATAACAAAAAGAAAAAGGGGGAAATGAGGATATCGGGAAGTTAAATTGAGAGATCGGTTAAATGAGAATTATATCAGGTTATGAACATTTGGCTCATCTTCTTATATAAAAATCGATTTGTGTTTGTTTGTACATTTGTTTGTGTGTTCCTTATAGACTTAGAAACGGCTGAACCATCACAGATGGTTCATAATGATGCAGTGGTGAAAATAGGGTAGGGGGCGGACCCTCCACCTTACCCTAATTTTCAGAAACGCCAGAACTCGGAGATGGGTGGTGCGATTTAAGCGAAATTTTGTGTGAAATACAGTACCCTATAAATAAAAATTTGGTATCCAAATTTCGGATGGGGTACCTAGGGGGGCCTTCCACCCTAAAACCTACCAAACATATATTTAAACCAATCATGACAATATGGGATTCAAATGAAAGGTATTTAGAATAACAAAACGTAATTGATACCCAATTGTCGGACCAAGGGCTAGGGGGACCACCCCAACCCCCAAAACACCCCTAAATCAGACATATTTACCAACCATGTCAATAAGGGACTCAAGCGAAAGGTATTTGCGAGTAGAATACGAATCTGATATCCAAATGTGAGACCACATTTCTGGGGGTCCACCCCTTCCCCAAAACACCACCAAACAGGACTTATTTACTGACCATGGGGAAATGGGGCTTAAATAAAAGGTATTTAAATGCAGAATTAGAATCTGATATCCAAATATGGGACCAAGTGTTTGAGGGGCAGCCTCTCACCAAAAATATCCCCCAAAGGGGACAAATTTACGACCATAGCAATATGTGGCTCAAATGAAAGGCACGAATCTGATATCAATATTCTGCAAAAGTGTCTATGAGGCCACCCCACCCCCACAACCACACCCAAAAAGGAAGTATTTGCTGACTAATGCAATATGAGGCTCAAATAAGAAGGTTTTTAGAGTAGAACATGAATCCGATATATATTTTGAAGGCCAACTCACTGAGTAGCCGCCCATCCCCCAAAACACCACCCAAGCCGGTCATGTTTGCCGACTATGGAAATATGGGGCTTAAATTAAAAGTATTTGGGAGTAGACCACGTATCTGATATCAACATAAGGGACCAACTGTCCAGGGGACGTTCCACCACCGTAACATCCTCCATTGGACGTTTTTGCTCACCAAGACAATTTGGTTCTTAAAGAGAGTGGAACTAAATATTCATAGTTTTTGGTGCCGAAACCCCAAACCGGACATATTTGCTGACTTTTGCAATAAGGAGAATATGATATCCAATTTTGATGCCAATGGCAATATGGGGTTCAATTAAATGTTACATAGTTGTATAAGAAAAGAGCACGTTGCTGATATATTTTCAGGGCTTAGTGATTGGGGGACCACCTCACTCCCCAAAACACCCCTAAAACGGGCATATTTACCGATCATGTCAATGTGGGTCTTAAATGAAAGGAATTGGGGGTAGAGCAAGAATTGATACCCACTTTCGGGACTAATTTTCTGGGGGTCTAACCCTTTTCCAAAATACCCCACAAAGAGCAATTCTTTACTGACCATCGCAATATGGGTCTCAAATAAAGGTAGTTGGGAGTAGAATACGTATTTGTTATCCAAATGTAGGACCATGTATTTAAGGCATCACCCCTTCTCCAGAACACCTCCTAAAGGGTAAACATTTTTCGACCATGCCAATTTTTGGCTCAAATGAAATGTATTTGAGATTAGAAAACAAATTTGATAACCTTTTTTGGGGCTATGTGTTTGGGGGACGCCTCAACGTGTAATCTCCCCTAAACCAATGGGAATATGGGGTTTAAATAAATGGTATTTGAGAGAAGAGCACGATGCTGATATTTTTTCAGGGCCAAGTGTCTGGGGGACCACCTCACCCCCAGTGGTCATCGTGCAAAATTCCAACCAAATCGGTCAAGAATGGGCGATAAGAACAACGTCTGCCGGCAATCTAGAAAGAACAAGTAAAAAGGCGTTAAGTTCGGCCGGGCCGAACTTTGGATACCCACCACCTCGGGTATATATGTAAAACAACTTTCGTCAAAATTCGGTGAAAAATGCATACCTTATGCCCCATAGCACCTATATCGATATATGTTCCGATTTGAACCAAATACTAGGAAGTACAAATCATTGTTCAATAAACCGATCTGAACCATATACGACACGGATGTCGAAAAGCCTAACATAAGTCACAGTGTCTAATTTCAGTGAAATCGGATTATAAATGCGCCTTTTATGTGGCCAAGACTATATGGCAGCTAAATCCAAATCTGCACCGCTTTGGGCCAAGTTGCAAAAAAACTCGAAGAGCCTAACATAACTCAAATTTCGATGAAATCAGATTATAAATGCGACTTTTTTCGGCCCCCAAAACCTTAAATCGAGATATCGATCAATATGACAGCTATATCCAAATCTGGACCGATCTAAGCCAAATTGAAAAAGAACGTCGACGGGCCCAAAATGTCCGAAATTTTGGCGACATCGGACAATCAATGCGCCTTTTATTGAACCAAAACCTTAAATATAGAGATCGGTCTATATGGCAGCTATATTCAAATCTGGACCGATCTGAGCCAAATTGAAGAAGGTTGTCGAAGGTCCTAACACTACTCACTGTCCCTAATTTCGGAGACATCGGATAATAAATTCGCCTTTTATGGCCCCAAAATTTAAAATCGAGAGATCGGTCTATATGGCAGCTATATCCAAATCTGAACCGATCTGAGCCAAATTGAGGAAGGACGTCGAGTGGCCTAGCATAACTCTCTGTCCCAAATTTCAGCAAAATCGGATAATAAATGTGGCTTTTATGGGCCTTAGACCCCAAATTGGCGGATCGGTCTATATGGCAGCTATATCGAAATCTGGACCGATCTGGGCCAAATTAAGGAAGGATGTCAGGTGGCCTAAGATAATTCTCTGTCCTAAATTTCAGCAAAATCGGATAATAAATGTGGCTTTTATGGGCCTTAGACCCTAAATCGGCGGATCGGTCTATATGGGGGCTATATGAAGATATAGTCCGATATAGCCCATCTTCGAACTTAACCTGCTTATAGACAAAAAAAGAACCTGTGCAAAATTTCAGCTCAATATCTCTATTTTTAAAGACTGTAGCGTGATTTCAACAGACAGACGGACAGACGGACAGACGGACGGACATGGCTAGATCGTCTTAGATTTTTACGCTGATCAAGAATATATATACTTTATAGGGTCGGAAATGGATATTTCGATGTGTTGCAAACGGAATGACAAAATGAATATACCCCCATCCTTCGGTGGTGGGTATAAAAAGGGAATACAATTTTTAATATTTGTATCAAACTACGGTGAAGTTTTGTGAAAATTCTGTACAGTCGTTAATTGTATTTGGAACCGAGTAATGATTGTTTTATTCAGCTTTTTTCAATTTCACAAATTCGAGTTTAAATAGCTCTAGACCAGTATTGTTGTTGTTGTAGCCACATTTTCATGTGGAGGTGACGATGGAGCATTCCACTATACGTAATCTGTGGACGCAATGAATAACACACAGATCGGTCCTCAATGTTCCAGCCTGTGGTGCTCAAAGCTACCCCATGCCATGCTCTAGACCAGTAATGGGCATTTGTGCAAAAATCTATGATGGCAGTGATATATTTTGTTGGTGACTACGTTGACTTATGTGCAGAATAAGCTTCGTTGTGTAGGTTCGTACGGCATATCCCAAAAGCTTTTACTTAAGGTCTTATTTTAGAGTCGGCATGACAGCCCCTTCACAAACTCATTGTTGTTGTTATTGCAGCCACATCTTCATGTGAAGGTAAGCAATCTCGTTACGGTGCAAAGCAGACAACTGCATGAGACCCAAAATGTGGCACTCAATAGCCATTTTGACCAAAGCAATTGTCTGCTACGCATGCCACATAGAAACAAAGTTAGCTAAAAACACACGCATATATACAAGACATGTGGCTACAACAACAACAGAGTGAAAGATGACGGAACGTTTCGTAATGATTCAGTGGATGTGCGTTTTCAATTTGTGTAGGTCGATTGGTCTTGTAAATGGGCTAAATCGGTCCATGTTTTGATATAGCTGCGATCTTGGGTATAGACTTCTTGAGCCTCTAGAGGATGCAATTCTCGTCAGATTTAACTGAAATTTTTGCACGTAGTGTTTTGGTAGCACTTCCAACAACTACGCCAAGTATGGTTTTAATCGGTCCATGGTTTGATATAGCTGTCATATAAACCAATCTTGGGTCTTGACTTCTTCACCCTATAGAGGGCACAATTCCTATCCGATTTCATTGAAATTTTGAACGTAGTGTTTTGGTAGCACTTCCAACAACTACGCTAAGTATGGTTTAAATCGGTCAATGTTTTGATATAGCTGCCATATAAACCGATCTTGGGTCTTGACTTCTTGAACCTCTAGAGCGCGTAATTCTCGTCCGATTTTATTGAAAATTTGCATGTAGTATTTTGGAATCACTTTCAACAACTGTGCTCAGTATGTTTGAAATCGGTCCATGTTTTGATATAGCTGTCATAAAAACCGATCTTGTGTCTTGAATTCTTGAGCCAATAAAGCGCGCAATTCTCATCCGATTTGGCTGCAATTTTCATTGAGATGTTTTGTTATGACTTCCAATAACTGTGCTAAAAATGGCGTAAATCGGTATAGAACTTGATATAGCTGCCATATAAACTGATCTGGGATCTTGATTTCTTTATCCTCTAGAAGGCGCAATTCTTATCCGATTTGGCTGAAATTTTGTACAACAGCTTCTCTCATGACCTTCAATATACGTCTGGTCTGAATCGATCAATAGCTTGATACAGCTTCCATATAAACCTATCTCCCGATTTTGCTTCTTGAGCCCCTACACGGCGCAATTCTTATCCGAATGAACTGAAATATTACACAATGACTTCTACAATGTTCAGCATTCATTTGATATAGCTGCAATAGCATAACAGTTCTTGTTCAATATTATTTGTTTGTCTAAAAAGAGATACCTCGATTAGAACTCGACAAATGCGATCAATGGTGGAGGGTATATAAGATTCGGCCCGGCCGAACTTAGCACGCTCTTACTTGTTTACCCAAGCCATTACAAGACATGTATTAAATTCAGCTTCTATAACTTTGAAAGGTTGCGGTCAATGTGAGCCCTTGTGCGTATTGCTTAAAATGCAAAATATAATTGGCAAATATTTTATGCTCATTGACAGAAACACTTACAATAGCGTAAAGAATTTGAAGGAGCATTTTTTGTTTCGGTCGTGAGAGTCGATTGCTGGTATAAGGTGTAAGCGTGTCATTCGCTTCATGTCTATCGTGTACACTTTTTAATGTGGCTTGCTGCTGTTATTTATTAAGGCTATTTAAGGCGCCAATAACACCCCTGTCCTATCGGGCATCATAGGCACTCAGTATTTATGCAAAAGCCGGTACTATCCGGCACTACTATACACCTACTGAAATATTGGCTGAAGGAAGCGTCTTATCTAAAGTGCATGGATTTTATTATGAAAAATTGTCAAAAATTGCTTTAAATTCTTGTTTACGGAACATTTTAGTCTTTTATGGGAAAATTCAAAATATTTTCTGTTTTGAAGTGTCTCACCAGGAGAAAACCACATTAACCACAAATTATTTTTTGAAGCTGCAAATGACCAGCACTTTTAAAAATAAGTCAAACGTTTGATTTACTTGCAGTAACTGACGCCAAATCCTTAATATTAGCAGTATGAGAAGATTCGAAGAATTTTAGGTGTATCTTGCGGCGTTGGTGCACTGTATGTAAGGTCTGATTGCCGACCCATTGATATAGAAATTAGGTTTGAGGCAGGCTCTGCGCCTTTGAGACTTAAGGCGATGAGAAAGAGGATAGAAGATAGGTGCAAGCCCTACAATATCAGGATAGTCGAGGTGGCTATTGAATGGATTAGAAAAAGCTTCTAATCGGATACTTTAGGCGACACTTGAGGCCAAATGCGAAACACCGTTGCCAGTAGAACGATCTTACTTTACTTTAATTGGCTATGACAGAATTTTTGTCCCATCTTCTGCGCTCATTTTAAAATCTATGACACCAAGTTTCAAGGTGTCTCCCACAATTTGATCTTTCCATCGGGCTTTTGGTCTTCCCGGTTTGCGTGTACCACCGTGTTTGCCATCAAAAGACTTCTTTGCATTCTGACAACAAGACGTAGCCAACGCAGCTGTTGTATTTTGATGCGTGTAACTATGCTATCGTAGTCTTACAGCTCATACAGCTCGTGGTTCATACGTCGCCTATATTCTCCATTAACGCAAACTGATCCATATATTTTACGAAGAATCTTTCTCTCAAATACTCCAAGCACTGCCTCATCTGCTTTCACAAGTATCCATGCTTCAGAACCATATAACAGCACGGGTAGTATCAGTGTCTTGTATAGTGTAATCTTCGTCTGTCGAGAGGTAGCCTTGTTTCTAAACTGCTTACTTGGTCCAAAGTAGCATCTGTTTGCCAGTATTATTGTTCGCTTTATCTCAAAACTGGTTTCATTTGTTTCGGATACGGCGGTGCAGAGGTGGATAAAATTACTGACTATCTCAGTGTCGTGGTACCCAATTTTCTCCATTTTCTTTATCTGTTCGGTTGTACAAGGTGTTTTGGGAGTTGAAACCATCCATTTTGTCTTATCTCCGTTTAATGCCAGAACTACTTTCAATGACCCTCATTCGATTCTTTCGAAGGCAGCAGTTACTACATCCTGTGACCGACCTATGATGTCGATGTCGTTGGCATAGGCGAGTAGCATATGTTCTCTTGCAATCAGTGTGCCATATCTATTCAAATCTGCATCTCGTATATTCTTCTCCAGCAAGATGTCTCTCCTTGTCTGAAACCTCGTTTGGTATTAAATGGTTCGGAGAGATTCTATCCTATTCTTACTGAGGAACGCGTATCAGCAAGTGTCACTCTGCAGAGTCTTAATAATTTTGCAGGGATACCAAACTCAGATAGGCTTGAAATACCTTTGAACGTATGGGAGTATCGAAAGCGACTTTGTAGTCAACAAAGAGATGGTAGGTATTTATTTGTCTTTCTAGAGTCTTTTCCAGAATTTGGAGCAATGTGAATAACTAGTCTAGGGTGGATTTACCAGGTCTAAAGCCGCATTGATACGGCCCAATTATCTTTACTTTAGATTTCAATCTTTCACACAGTACGCTCGAGAGTATCTTGTATGCGATGGGGAGGAGACCTATTCCACTGTATCTGGCACATTCCGTCTTGTCTCCTTTCTTGTGTACGGGATATAGTATGCTGAGATTCCGATCATTGGGTTTGCTTTCTAGCCAGATTGCGTAGATAAGCTGATGCAAACGCCTTATCAGCGTGTCGCCTCCGATCTTTAATAGTTCAACGGGTAACCCGTCGGCTCTTGCTGTCTTGTTGTTCTTTAATCGGGTCACTTACCTGGATGTAAACATGACAAGGAGGTAAACATTCCATTCCATCATCATTGACACTAGCAGTTATTTCCATATCCTCAGCATGTTATCTGTGTCAGTTACCCGATTTCCTTCTTTGTCTCTGCAGTAGGATGGGCCTGCACCAAAGCCATCGGCTTGATGTTTAATTCTTTGGTAAAATTTCCGGACTTCATTTATCTCAATTCGCTCACACTCACGCCTTTCCATTTCCATTTTCTTTCTGCCATGTGGCTTTCTGAATATTTTTATGTTAAAATCTGGTGCTACTAACTACAATGTTTTTTGCCTCGGCGAAATCTATCAGCCTCAACCCATTACTGGACGGTATCTCGTGGAGGCTAAACTTACCAACTGTTGGACCAAAAATGTCTTTCTTCTCTATCTTCGCATTAAAATCTCCCAGAACGATTTTAATATCATGGGCGGGGCAGCGATTTAATATCTAGGCTCTCATAGAAAATATCCTTGGTCTGCTCGTCTTTGTCTTCCGTCGGTGCATGGGCACATATAAGGCTGATGTTGAAGAATTTGGCTTTTATGCGGATTGTGGCTAGCCTCTCATCCACCGGAGTAAAGATGGAGATAAGGTGTTTCAGTCTCCGACTAACCATAAATCCACAGCCAAATTTAATTTGCAATTTATTTATTTACACCCGCACAACAAGAATATAAAATTCTTATAATTAAAGTGCGGGTAATATCTCCAACAATTGTACATAGTAAACACTTAAAACTAAGAATCTATAACTATACAATACATCACAGATTTTGAATGAATAACTTACTAACGGAAAAAACTAACAATTGTGGCTTTGTAGATTTGAATTTAAAAGAAAAAAAAAACAAAAGTGAATTTATCAATTAAAGAGGAATTAATAGACTTAGTTGATCCGAAAAAAAAGAAATTAAGGTAAGTATAAAAGAATAAAAATAAATATATAAATGAGTCTTAACATTAATCAACTTAATGCAGTAAAATGTTTCCAAAGTCTGGTTTTAAATGTTGCCGAGTTACTGAGTAATTGCAGATCGTTAGGAAGAGAATTCCAGAGACGTACAGCGAATATAAACATATGCCATTCAGAAACAAGCCTCCGATACATTTTGGGAATGATTTTTTTACCTCTAGTAGATCTGGCGAAATCAATAAATCCATACAGATATTGTGGTGCCTGCATGTAGATCAGTTTATGCAGGAAAGTAAGCGATCTTAGGAACAACAAGTGCTGTAAAGAGACCCCATACAGAGATAAAGAGTATTCAGAGATGGAATCGCGCCGTCTCAAGCCAAATACATAACGAGTAACGCTATTAAAAAAGGTGTTTAGCTTACCTCTACTTACCGAGTCGCAATTAGCAAACAACTCACAGCCGTAGAGAATGCCAGGAACAAGATAAGTCTTTGCCAAGAAAGACCTAACCCGCAGAGGAGTAACCGACTGAGTGGCCCAGAGAGCACTCAATTTTGAATATCCCTGACCAACGACAGAGTCGATATGATTACTCCAAGTCAGAGTGCTGTTAATAACAACGCCCAAGTTCTTTGCATGAGGAACGATTTCCAATCTAGAGTCGTTAATGAATATACCGACACACAGTGGGCCAAATGGCAAAAAAATTGGAAATAAGTCTACAACTTTTTATCTGTTGATTTTAGCCATACAAAATGTTCTAGACATTTGTAGAGGAGGACATAGGCTTTCAGAAAAGTGCTGTTGTTGGTCCATATCTTTAATACAGGGTGAGCTACAGGGTGTGAAAGTTGACCACTTTTGACTTCTCCAAGCTTCTGGGGGCCATAACTTTTGATCTACTCAACCGATTTACATGATTTAGGACTCTAGAGAAAGAGCTTGACAAGATCTAAAAAACTTATGCATAAAGTACCATGCCATCGTGTACTGTTAAGGAGTTATGAATTGTTTAATTTTAAAATATGAAAATTTGGCCTTGGTTTTTTTCAGTGTTTTTTTAATAACTCCGTCAATTTTAAAGCTATAAACTTCATACTTCACACAAATTATGCCAGCATATGTGTGCATAAAATACAAAAGGAATCACGTGAATATCTTTGGCGGTTTAAAAATGGCATCGTTTTCAATATGAAAAATATTTTTTTTGTCAAAAAATTGCAAAATTTTTCAAAAAAGATACTCCCATTTCCTTTAAGTTTTCGCAAACTTTGGCCGTCAAAGCATTATCATTTCTTTCCATTTTCACAAAGTCGAGGTATTAAGAAAAGTTTTAAGTGCTAATTTGGCTAATTTCGATATCAAACAACACCGTTATCTTAAGACCAAAATGGCCAATTTTTTTACTAAACTTCAAAAGTTTCTCACTGGAAAAAAAGTTCCACGGGGATTTTTTCGCTTTTTTTGAACTTAAATGAAAGCTTAAAATGTTCCCAACATTTTAAGGTATGTCTCGCCATATCCTAGCCATAAATGAGATCGTAGCGATCAAAATACTGAAAAAAGTCAATTTTCAAGTAGTGCTATATTCATTGCTAAAAAACAAGTATTACGTCACATTTTATTGCAAAGATGTTAAATAAACTTTTATTTGGTAACACTTCTTCTACAAAACACAAAAAGAATCATGGAAATATCTCTATTCTATTCCATTTTATGGAACCGGCAATAAAAAAGTCAATTTTTCAAAAAAGTCGAATTTCCCAAATTTTGTTTTTGTTGTCCTAATTGCACATGACACACTATAGCCATATTTACGCAACATACCTTATCGTAAAGGAAATTTTCATACCTTTCCAACGATGTATAAAACATTTCTCAACTCGGATTCTATCTACTCTAAAATTCATTTACACTTCATTAAACTCTATATAAAAATGTCTATTTGTGAAATGGAACCTTATATGGGGCCTACACTAAAACATTGATAGATTTGCCCAGGGTTTACAATACAAATGTGTTAGAATAAAAAAAGGTCTCCTGCCAAAGTTTAAAAAAATTGGAATAAAAATATGTGTTTTAGAGCGAAAACACTTCGCATCGGCGTGCGTTTATATGTATATTAGCTACTCCCAAAATAAAAAAGCATTTTAGTTTTGTATTATTTGATTTTATTCTCTACCAAATAATCTAAGGTATCAAAATTTAAAAGCTCTTTAATTTGAATGGCATCGGGATCGTCCTTATCTATATCGTCACATATTTTTGGTAGCCATTTAGTTCTGATGCTGTATAGTACCGGATCAGACGATAACAATAAATATTGAAGTAAATCATAATTTTGGTTAAATTTGGTGCTCTTTCGGGTATTGAAAAGCCGGAACTGTTTAACATCTCTATTACGGGATTCCTGAGCTTCTTCTGTAAGTTCTCCTAACGGAAGTATGTTGTATTCCACAATTTCCTTGCCATGATGTAAGACTTTATGTACTGTCGGTGTTAAAGCTTTCCACGAATATAAATCAGATAAAATGTTTTTTGTGTCATTACTATAAGCTTCAAATTTGGTTGAATTTATCATCTTTTTGCTATTGATTACAGCCAAAATCACTTTGAATCGTCTTAGCAAGTGTTCATCAAGACCGGTTATTTTAGATGTCGATACGGGGTCCTCAAAAAACCGCCTTGCCGAGTTGCCATCATTTGTGCTTCCGTATCCGTAAAGAGGTTTATCTATTATAAGTCCCTTTTGTTTAAACTCCAACTGGATTCGATTCTTCTCTTCCTGCCTCATTTTGTGAAGATCTTGGTTGTTTCTAGCAGAGACATCGCGGTTTCCAGGGCTAGTCCGATATTTAAGGTCATACGATAAATGCAAACAATACTCCATGAATCGAATTCTACAGTGCAGGGGCGAAATACCGAAATTGAGCGCATTTTCGTTTACTAAATTTTCATCAGACTTGTCCTCGAATTGCCCATTCTTCTTGCCACAAATATTGCATCTCCAATTGGACATAACGCCAGTTAATGCGTTTGCCACCTTTCCATCGATCATAGTGAGTTGTAGTTGAAACGAAACTTTTATATTTCTTCCCAATTGGTTTATAACAATCATGGGTAATGCAGCAATTTCTTCCTTTATTTCGTTCACCAAAGATCGTGTTGTGTTCCGGTCTTCCTTTGTATACTCAAACCGAATTGGGCGACATAAATATTTTGACCCAGGTGTTCTATTTATCCATATATCTTGAAATGCATTTTCTTTCGATGATGAAGATTGGTCCTTGTACAATCTCATTCTCAATGGTACTAATGATGCCATGAAAATTGATGCGAAGTTGGTATCTATTTCTGTTTGTTGCTTATATTCGGAAAATCCAGATGATCCATCACAACCCCATTTGCTGATCAAAACCACTTCGGAATTATTACATGTGTTCAACTGTTCTTCAGTAAAATTAGAAATAATTCTAACAGCTGTATTTTCAACAAGATCAGCAAGTTTCACTCTTGCTTTTAATTCGTCCACGTATATATTTGATGGCACCATTTTCGTCCTGGTGTTGTACAATTTATGTTTTGAGGGTAAACAACCCCATCCTTTTTCACGAAGAGCCTTCCTCATTGTTGAGTATTTGTTTCTTGAGAGGCCTAGGTTCAAAATCAGGGCCAGTGCATCTTCCTCCGTGAATTCTGTAGTCGATTTTGGAGTTGGAATACTTTCTACCATTCTCTTTACCCTTTTCGGAGATGCTAATGGTAAAACATCGACAATTCGTCCAACATTTTTTGGTTGTGTTTTTAACAATGCTGTTTTGAACGTATCTTTTATTAAATTTGGCGGATGTGCCGCCAATAGTTCCTCTTGTTTTTCTTTTTGGTTTTCTCCGTAACTTCGTCGTATGCTTTGCTAGGCCGGCCGGGAATCAGCGGTTTAATTTCAATAAGTAGATCCGATTTCAGCCACTTCTCATACATTTTGAAAAACTTGATTTTTGCGAATGAACATTCTGGCAACCTTCTCTCAAATGATTTGTAGAATTTTTCAAGTTTGTCTAAAGCGTCTTTATTTAGCCTTATTCCATATATGTGGTCCAAAGTGTAAACAAGTTCCTTAAATGACTCCGTGTATGATTTGGAATCATTTTTGATGTCCCATACAATTTTCGAAAGAGTGGAATACTTCAGTATGACTTCCATAACTTATAAATGTCCTTTACGCCTCTACAAAATATAATGAAGAAAATTTGGATTTTGTTCAAATATTTATGCAATATATTCACAATTAATGACCCATTTCAGGTATCAGACGCAATCGTAAAAAGGGGTCCAAAGTGCCTCTTTTTACTTACTCTTCTATAATTATTTACCTGGACTCGAATTTGGTTAAAAAAAATGACAATGAATTTTTTATGGGTAGGTTTTTTCACATTCATTGATACGGTGGATTTCCTGGGAATTCGACATAGCGAAACAGGTAACATTTGTCTGCATCAAATCTTAACACAAATATATATATATATGCAGGTATATTTCTAGGTTACTTTTTATTCAAAAATCATCAGCTTACATTAAAAATAGATGTAGGTACTATACAAACGCACGCCGATGCGAAGTGTTTTCGCTCTAAAACACATATTTTTATTCCAATTTTTTTAAACTTTGGCAGGAGACCTTTTTTTATTCTAACACATTTGTATTGTAAACCCTGGGCAAATCTATCAATGTTTTAGTGTAGGCCCCATATAAGGTTCCATTTCACAAATAGACATTTTTATATAGAGTTTAATGAAGTGTAAATGAATTTTAGAGTAGATAGAATCCGAGTTGAGAAATGTTTTATACATCGTTGGAAAGGTATGAAAATTTCCTTTACGATAAGGTATGTTGCGTAAATATGGCTATAGTGTGTCATGTGCAATTAGGACAACAAAAACAAAATTTGGGAAATTCGACTTTTTTGAAAAATTGACTTTTTTATTGCCGGTTCCATAAAATGGAATAGAATAGAGATATTTCCATGATTCTTTTTGTGTTTTGTAGAAGAAGTGTTACCAAATAAAAGTTTATTTAACATCTTTGCAATAAAATGTGACGTAATACTTGTTTTTTAGCAATGAATATAGCACTACTTGAAAATTGACTTTTTTCAGTATTTTGATCGCTACGATCTCATTTATGGCTAGGATATGGCGAGACATACCTTAAAATGTTGGGAACATTTTAAGCTTTCATTTAAGTTCAAAAAAAGCGAAAAAATCCCCGTGGAACTTTTTTTCCAGTGAGAAACTTTTGAAGTTTAGTAAAAAAATTGGCCATTTTGGTCTTAAGATAACGGTGTTGTTTGATATCGAAATTAGCCAAATTAGCACTTAAAACTTTTCTTAATACCTCGACTTTGTGAAAATGGAAAGAAATGATAATGCTTTGACGGCCAAAGTTTGCGAAAACTTAAAGGAAATGGGAGTATCTTTTTTGAAAAATTTTGCAATTTTTTGACAAAAAAAATATTTTTCATATTGAAAACGATGCCATTTTTAAACCGCCAAAGATATTCACGTGATTCCTTTTGTATTTTATGCACACATATGCTGGCATAATTTGTGTGAAGTATGAAGTTTATAGCTTTAAAATTGACGGAGTTATTAAAAAAACACTGAAAAAAACCAAGGCCAAATTTTCATATTTTAAAATTAAACAATTCATAACTCCTTAACAGTACACGATGGCATGGTACTTTATGCATAAGTTTTTTAGATCTTGTCAAGCTCTTTCTCTAGAGTCCTAAATCATGTAAATCGGTTGAGTAGATCAAAAGTTATGGCCCCCAGAAGCTTGGAGAAGTCAAAAGTGGTCAACTTTCACACCCTGTAGCTCACCCTGTATTAAAGATATGGACCAACAACAGCACTTTTCTGAAAGCCTATGTCCTCCTCTACAAATGTCTAGAACATTTTGTATGGCTAAAATCAACAGATAAAAAGTTGTAGACTTATTTCCAATTTTTTTGCCATTTGGCCCACTGTGCGACATCACATGAAAAACGAGACAGCCTGTTTCTGATAACCACACACTTGGACTTTACAGGGTTGAGACACAGGCCATTGGCTTTCGCCAACGTGCTGACTCTTGACAGATCATGATTAAGTAGACGTATGTTTTCAGCAATCTCATCCCTCGGACTGCCGATATATATTTGTACATCGTCAGCGTACATATGTACCTCACAATAAGACAATTGACCCGCCAAGCGTTACTGTACAATGAAAAGAGAAGAGGACCCAGAATTGATCCCTGAGGAACACCTTTTGAAACAAGCAGAGATGCCGATAGAGAAGACTTATAACTGACGGACTGAGTGCGGTGTGACAGGTACGACAAAATAAGACGAACGGACGTTGAGGAAAAATTGTAAAGATGTCTCATCTTATCACATAACAAGGAGTGATCCACAGTGTCAAATGCCTTAGAATGGTTAAGAAGAACAAGGAAATTTATCTTGTCATTCTCCAAATTGACCCTGATCCTCTCAGTGACCTCTGCCAAGGCAGTTACGCAGCTGTGGTAAGGTCGAAACCCGGACTGTCTCACATATAACAAAGAGTTCTCGTTGACAAAAGACGACATTTGCAAATACAACAATTTCTCAAAGACCTTTGACAAGTAACGAAGAATCGCAATTGGTCTATATTCCTTGGAATTTTTAGGCAATTCATGCCTCGTGTTATGGCAGCTATAGTATAGTTCGTCACCGTTTGGTGTTGTAGTGACGTCATTCCCAGTCCATCGCATTTCCTGTAAGGCGGTAATATCTGCCTTGTACTTTTCTAATACATCCGCCAGCGCGTATACTGCACAATCTCTATAAAGAGTGCAGAAATTCCATGTGCAGATCCGCAAATCATGGTCCTTTTTTCGTTTGCGTGGGTCTTCAACGTTGGAGGGGGTCCGTTTTTACTATTAATTTGTTTCTCATAGATTTCAGGAGGCTGGTTACTGGCCAAGCGCCCCAACCGCATGGGTTTTGTGGGATTGCACATGTATCCCTTGTTGTGGAGAGCCGCTTGCTCCAAGATCCGACGCTCGCCTCCAGCGGCCCCTAACCTGGGAACAGACCCTGATATTTGCTATTGGTTATTTTAAGGCGTCAATAGCTCGCCTTGTCATCTCGAGTATCATTGGCACTCAGTATTTAATTAAGAGGCAGTGCCATCTGACTCCTCACTGAGACTCTCCTCTAGAAAATCGCTGACTGTCCGCGGACGTACTTGCAGCTACTCCGGATGAAAACGGAGCTTTCCACCATCCGCAACCTGTGGACGAGCCCGGTAGCTTTCAGCTAAGCTTCCCGTGGTAACGATGAACACCACACAAGTAGGAGCTCAAAGTTCCAGCCTGTGTGGTGCTCATAGTTACCCTGTGTCGGCCGGGGTCTAAAATGTATGAATGTCAACATTCTTATTGCCTTCATATATTACCATCACTTTATTTAGATTAAATTTCCATTTGGTTTTGCTGTAAAAACTCGTCTAACTTGGAATTTTGCGAATTCAGCTTGAAGGGGAAATAGATCTGGAATTCTTGTACACGATTAAAATTTTTGATTTGACATACCACCTTAAAAGTCAATGGCGAACTAGGTAAATAAACTTTTAATTCGAATGTCTATTTAAATGTCTCCCTAACTGTTTGGTTGATGATGTCTCCCTAACTGTTTGGTTGATGTAGCATTGTATTTGCTGTGTACACTGAGGCGGCAGCACTTGCTGATGGTGGATCCCATTGGGTCAATCCGGTACGTACAACCGGCTGCCATGGGACTGTACTGTTTGGTTCCCTACCTATGATGGGGTTTGCGATTCAATTAACTGTCCTGTAAACCAAAATTTAATTTCTTTAACAAACATTCCAAGAAAACTGAAGTCTTATTTTCAGTAATGAATTGATTATACATTTAATGGTATGAAGTGATTTAACAGTCGTTGACTGTATACAACCATAGGCAAAATTTTATGGATTTTTATAGCTGATGACCCTTGTTGCCCATGCTCTTCTTTACTTTATTCTTATACTTACTATAAGTTTAATTTCATTTATAAATAAATAAATAATTTTATGGATTTCCTCCACGTTAGTTAGAGATACGATCAGTCAGCGGAAATGCACATTACAGATATTTTTCTATTTTCATATTAAACCCTTCTCGATTCTACTCTCGTCTATTAATTGTTGACGTGTAAAAATTTTAAATTGAAATTCTCGTCATTGTCAACTGCAGCTGAGGCAACGCCTCCAGAAATGCAGATTCATGCCGGTGGACAGCAAAACACCTGTCAATGTTTGAAAAAAAGAAAGAAATATGTTTGGAGACACCCATCAATTATCTGACAGATTGCTGTCAATCTTGTAGGTAATGATTTCTAAATTCTTACCCAGTGATGACATGGAGCTGCTACATCCCGTGCATAATGGGAAGCTTTAATATTATTATGCACATTCAAATATAGAAATCCTGGATACATGGCTTAGGGGTGTCATGCATTAACACCATAATGGTATTCATACCTCAGCCACCTCTTAATAAGCATTGTTTATTAGCACAAGGAAGAGAAGCATCTGATGATATGAAGATAAAACAATTATAAAATACAGCAAATACAAAACCCAAGGAGCGGCGTTAATGCATCCGGATGGATGATGATAGAATTGTCTAATCTCAACTATTTGGTTATTTGTTTACCATTCGTTATTTGTTTACTACCCAGGTATGATGTGAGAAATCACATTTGCACATAAAAAATGCAACCAATGCCTTTCACAATAATTGAATGGATGCCTTTATACTCTGAAGTTCTTTATTCTACAGAAAAAGATAAGAAATACAAATTTCTTAATATTATTACACAATGTTTGCAGTCACGCCATAGTCCGCAAAAAGCCTCTCGTAAAAATGGAAGATTGCATCGAATCGTACATATGCATGTTTTGTGTTCTTTTTAGAGGGAGGGTTAGGATTTAAAAGTCGACAACAACCGACGTGCCCATTCCATGTATTCCCAAATTGTCATATCCTGTTATCAACTCCCATTAATATTTTAGCAACAAAGAAATTAATGCTGTCGCATATAAATACTGGGTCTACATTGACATGTTTCGTAAATAAGTACAATAGATCCCCATGCGTATATAAGGATGGGGAGAAATTAATTATACTGTAATTTTGACTTAGCTGTCAAAACATGTTTTGCACTCATCAGTGTTTCAGGGCCAAAAAGTGGCAAGTATCCGATTCACCTACCTGCTACACAATTGTTTTTTTGCAAAAATATTTATTTCTGTCATTCTTATATAGCTTGCAGACAAGCCATAGGGCTTCGCAGGAAAAATATTGTAAAACACCATTGATAAACTTGAATATTGATCAATAAACCCCTGAATTAAATGATATTCGGCTGTAAATCGGTGAAGTGAAATGCTAAGAGCGTGCTAAGTTCGGCCGGGCCGAATCTTATATACCATCTACCATGGTTCGCATTTGTCGAGTTCTTTGCGCGGTATCTCTTTTTAGGCAAACAAACAATATTGAATAAGAACTATTATGCTATTGGAGCTTTATCAAGTTATAGTCAGATTCGGACCATAAATGAATTGAATGCTGAACATTGTGGAAGTCATTGTGGTATATTTCAGTTCATTCGGATGAGAATTGTGCCTTGTAGGGGTTCAAGAAGCAAAATCGGGAGATCGGTTTATATGGAACTGTATCAAGCTATTGATCGATTCAAACCATATTAGACACGTATGTTGAAGGTCATGAGAGAAGCCGTTTATCCAGACTCTAGGAACCGGGTCCACCCGGTATTGGTCTAAGGATTGGATCAGAGTGTCGGCCCGCACATTGTTAAAAGGATAAAAGATTTTGAAATGTTTATAAAACTTTAGAGCTTTTGCTAACTTTTAAAATTTTGAAAATATTTTTGCTGTTTTTACCAACAAATTTCTCTGAGTGTATATGTATTGATACACATTTCCCAGAAAACTCCCCAACGGTAAACGTGGTGCCAGAAAAGGTTGTCACTGATATGCATTGGGGAAATTGTGTTTGAGTTGTAAATCCTTTGGACGATAAGCTTCAGCTCTTTAAGGCGCCAGGCCCTGATAATGTATCACCGGTTGAATTAAAATCTGTGTCCAACAGACTGGCTACTTGTCTTAGGGAGATATACTCTGTTTGTATCAGCATGTCGTATATACATGTGGGATGGGTGGACACAAAGGTCATTTTCATTCCAAAAGCAGGAAAACCTTACCACACGAAGGCGAAAAGTTTTCGTCCTATTAGTCCCTCGACCTTTATGATGAAGACACAAGAGAGGTTGATGGAAACATATCTTAGGGCAAAGATCTCTGGAGATCGCCTGTCTTGGCAACAACATGAATTTAGTGAGTGCAAGTCCACCGAAACAGCCCTTCACGACCTAGTCGCCTACATAGAGGTTTCTCTCACCATCAAGGAATAAACTATGATACTATGTAAAATCGACACCAATCCTGAAGGGGCTGGAGTTTCTAGGCATCAACACCACCGTAAGAAAGTTTATTAATAATTTACTTACTAAAATATGCATTATGGCAGGCCTGTAGACCTGTAGATCTGTATATCTAAAAGGATGGGTCAGCAGAGGAACACCTAAAGGAGGTGTACTGTCTCCCCTACTTTAGAATATAGCCATTAGCAATATGGTATTGTGCTGATGACATTGCAATTGCGGTTAGGGGTAAGTTTCCCAGCACTCTTAAAGATATACTTCAGAAAGCATAGTAGGCTACTAAAAGTGGTCTAGGCATAAGTCCGTGCAAGACAAAAGTAGTTCTTTTCAGCAGGAAATACAAGCTACATATAGTGGCACATGCCTCCTTGCGACGAGAGAATGTTCCATCCAACATTTAGGAAAGGGAAAGAAAGGCAACTGCTCTATACACATGCAAGAGAGCTATTGACAACAGTTGGGGGTTTAAACCCCATGTCATGCAGTGGAAATATACTGCAGTTGTCGGACCTATAATGCTATTTGGTGTTGTGGTCTGGTGGACGGCACATCATTTGTCCACCTTTTATTCAATACTCAAGCGGATCCAAAGATGTCTTGTTTGTGCATAACAGCCGCAATGAGGACGACACCGTCAGATGCACTGAATTTAAATATACACCTAATGCCTCTGTACATTGGAGCCATACAAATTGCTGGAACCACTGCTGTGAGGCTAAGGGAGCTTTCCCTTTGGTCATGGGGCGCCTACGCCTTATCATGTGTAATCCTTGATACAATGCCCGATACCCCAGGCGGTGTGGATTACACACTGCCTAAGCCGATTTTTGATAAAAAATACTTAACCACTATTCCTGATAGCACCAAATGGAACTACAATATACCTGGTAATAGAAGTTACATAGACTTCTCTACAGATGGTTCAAGACTAGTCGACCAGGTAGGCATTGGTGTGTACTCTAAACAATTTGAACTGGTCATATCGAGAAGGTTACCCGACAATCGCAATGTATATCAGGCGGAGATCTTTGCAATTAAAGAAGTGGTGGAATGGCTAAGAGGTAACGTCATAACCACGGGGGTTGTGGGCATTCAAAGATTATGTGGCCGGGTCTAAACTGAAGAATTTGGACTGTTCATATCGAAAAGGTTACCCGACAACTGCAATGTGTATCATGCGGAGGTCTTTGCAATTAAAGAAGTGGTTTTTGAGCATTCCAAAATTATGTGGCCTGGTCTAGAATTGAAGAGGTCTGCCGCTTTGCTTCTTCCTTCTCATGTTCTTGTGGTATCACAATGGACGAAAACGTCTAAGTGAGTCTGATGGCAAACTGCCACTTAAACCTAACCTTACCTAGCCGACCTCACGCAATTTGGCACTAAGGTCGAATTTCATATCAATCGGCTCAAATTTAGATATTCGAAATTCTTCATTTCAAATGTAAACAAATTTTAATTTCGAAGATTAAGCCTACCTAAGCCTGTATAGGGTGTCAAAAGGTTGTCCGAATAAGGCCAGCACTTGCATATTTTTATACCCACCACCGACGGATGGGGGTATATTCATTTTGTCATTCCGTTTGCAACACATCAAAATATCCATTTCCGACCCTATAAAGTATATATATTCTTGATCAGCGTAAAAATCTAAGACGATCTAGACATGTCCGTCCGTCTGTCTGTTGAAATCACACTACAGTCTTTAAAAATTGAGATATTGAGCTGAAACTTTGCACAGAATATTTTTTTGTTGGACTACATCTTGATATATCTATATCGGACTATATCTTGATATAGCCCCCATATAGACCGATCCGCCGATTTAGGGTCTTAGGCCCATAATAGCCACATTTATCATCCGATTTTGCTGAAATTTGGCACGGTGAATTGTGTTAGGCCCTTCGACATCCTCCGTCAATTTGGCTCAGATCGGTTCAGATTTGGATATAGCTGCCATATAGATCGATTCTCCGATTTAGGGTCCCAGGCCCATAAAAGCCACATTTATTATTAAATTTTGCTGAAATTTGGGACAGTGAGTTGTCTTAGGCCCTTCGATATCCTCCGTCCGGTTCAGATTTGGATATAGCTGCCATATAGACCGCTCCTAAAATTTAGTGTCTTAGGCCCATAAAAGCCACATTTATTATCCGATTTTGCTATAATTTGGGACAGTGAGTTGTGTTAATCCCTTCAACGTCCTTCGTCAATTTGGCTCAGATCGGTCCAGATTTGGATATAGCTGCCATATGGACCGATCCTCCAATTTAGGGTCTTAGGCCCATAAAAGCCACATTTACTATCCGATTTTGCTGAAATTCGGGACAGTGAGTTGTGTTAGGCTCTTTAACATCCTCCGTCAATTTGGCTCAGGTCGGCTCAGATTTGAATATAGCTGCCATATAGACCGATCCTCCGATTTGGGGTCTTAGGCCCATAAAACACGCATTTATTGTCCGATGTCGCCGAAATTTGGGACAGTGAGTTAAGTTAAGCCCCTTGACATATTTCTGCATTATCGCACAGATCGGTCCAGATTTGGATATAGCTGCCATATAGACCGATCTCTCGGTTTTAGGTTTTGGGGCCAGAAAAAGCTCATTTATTGTCCGATTTTGCCGAAATTGTGGACAAAGAGTTAAGTTAAGTCCTCCACATATTTCTGCTATGGGACATAAGGTATGAGTTTTGTACCGGATTTTGACGAAAAGTGGTTTACATATATACCCGAGGTGGTGGGTATCCAAAGTTCGGGCCGACCGAACTTAACGCCTTTTTACTTGTTATTAATTTGCACGGTCATGGGCGAAAGCATGCTGAGAATCAAAAGAGGGTCAACAATTATATTGTGGCATCAATCTCTTGAAGGACATTGGCGATTTTTTTCATCCAAATTTGGCTTTTCTTATTGTTCTCTTAAGACGTATTAAATATCGTTATCCCGCTAAAACGACTCATTCTACTGTTCCAATACAAGCGCCTACTAGTCGCAATTGCAACAACTGCAGATACCGAAGATGTTACAGTTGCAATATTTCAATTTTATTTGATTGTGTTGTTGACGTTTTCAGTAATCCACCAATGTTCGCCTTTATGCGAACATGACATTTGCGTTGATTTAAGCCTTCGTGTTGCCACTGCAAGCGGGTGTGTGTCGATGTCATCGATTCAGAGTCGTTTAGCTTTGATTGCTGCTTGCTGATGACGACGATGCCAAGTGTGATTTGGAAGCGCATATTAATATGCACTACATCGAGTACTACCATCCAATGCAATTGTCGCATCGCATTGTGCCATTAAAGTTGATTTATGGACTCTTTCGTTTCATTTTCGTTACGGATAATGATGATCGCACACTCCAAGCTAGCGATGTGCCAAAGGCTACAGTGACGTTTATGATGGGTGTGTACCACCTCCGCAAAGGTTCCATACGGATTCGTAGAAGTGTGAAGGCGTATCTCTGCTATGAGTTTCCTCGAAATCTGAAATTAAAAATGAAATTGTTATGCATTTGTGCCCGTAGATGATTACCCAATTTTGTCTCAAGTTGACAGGAATAATTTGCAAAGGTTTAGTCGTTAAGGCGGCAATGATCCAAATTCATTTTAGCCATCAAAATGTAATTTTTTTTTTACATGTGTTAAGTCATGATACGAGGCTTGAATCTTATTCAAGCCACGATGAATTTGTGTCCCATTATGTCAATTATAGTGTATACCACATTTTAAAACCCTTTTGTGTGCTAGCCACATAAGCGAAACAAGTGTGGAGTAACCACAGCTACAAGAAATTAAGAGCTACAACAAATGCAGCCAAAAATTCTATTTAGAATATTTTATAAACCAATAATATCGCATTTTATTAGCTCATCTACCAAGAGCCGCTGAAAGTTGAAATTAATTTAATGTATTTCGAGTCAACAATACCTCAGAGTTAAAGAACTTCAAAGAACAGTAACCCAAAAGAAGTAAAAAGGCGTTAAGTTCGGCCGGGCCGAACTTTGGATACCCACCACCCCGGGTATATATATTTAAACCACCTTTCGTCAAAATCCGGTGAAAAATGCATACCTTATGCCCTATAGCAGCTATATCGGAAAATGTTCCGATTTGGACTAAATACTTATAAGTGCAACTCATTGTTCAATTGTGTATAACAAAATATTTGTCTTTAAGTAGCCATATTTAAATATAAACCGACCTGAACCATATACGCCACGGATATCGAAAAGCCTAACATAAGTCACTGTTTCAAATTTCAGTGAAATCGGATTATAAATGCGCCTTTTACGGGGCCAAGACTTTAAATCGAGATGTCGTTCTATATGGCAGCTATATCCAAATATCCATCGAAAATGGATATTGTCGAAAAGCCTAACATAAGACACTGTGTGGAAATTCAGTGAAATCGGATCGCCTTTTATGGGGCCAAGACTTTAAATCGAGATATCGGTCTACATGGCAGCTATATCCAAATCTGGACCGATTTGGGCTAAGTTGCAGGAAAATGTCGAAAAGTCTAACACACTGTCCCATATCTCGGCGAAATCGGACAATAAATGAGACTTTTATGGGCCCAAAACCTTAAATCGAGAGATAGGTCTATATGGCAGCTATATTCAAATCTGGACCAACCTGGGCCAAATTGAAGAGGGACGTCGAAGAGCCTAACACAACTCACTGTCTCAAATTTCTGCAAAATCAGACAATAAATGCGCCATTTATGGCAGCTATATCCAAATCTGGACCGATCTGTGCCATATTGCAGAAGTATGTCAAGGGACTTAACTAATCTCACTGTCCTAAATTTTGGCGACATTTGACAATAAATGCGCCTTTTATAGGCCCAAAACCTTAAATTGAGAGATCGGTCTATATGGTAGCTATATCCAAATATGAACCGATCAGGGCTAAATAAAGGGAAGATGTCGATGGGCCTAACCCAACTCACTGCCCTAAAAGTCAGCGAAATCGGATAATAAATGTGGCTTTTATGGGGCTAAAACCCTAAATCGGAGGATGAGTCTATATGGCAGCTATATCCAAATGTGGACCGATCTGAGCCAAATTAACGAAGAATGTAAAAGGGCCTAATACATCTCACTGTCCCAAATTTCAGCAAAATCGGATAATATGGGCCTAAGACCCTAAATCGGAGGATCGGTCTATATGACAGCTATATCCAAATCTGGACCGATCTGAGCCAAATATATGGGGGCCATATCAAGATATAGTCCGATATAGCTCATCTTCGAACTTAACCTGATTATGGACAAAAAAAAAGAATCTGTGCAAAGTTTCAGCTCAATATCTTTATTTTTAAAGACTGTAGCATGATTTCAACAGACAGAGGGACTGACGGATTTTTAAGCTGATCAATAATATATGTACTTTATAGGGTCGGAAATAGATATTTCGATGTGTTGCAAACGGAATGACAAAATGAATATACCCCCATCCTTCGGAGGTGGGTGTAAAAATTTACTAAAAGCCGCTTTCTCATTCTCCGGTTACAATTTATTGTATCCTATCGATAAACCTCGTGGATTAATCTTAACCCACAGATGGGTACCAGTAAGCGACTTATCGACCCCATAAATTGAAGCAAATTCTTTACCAATTGCTGCGTAATATTAGCTGTATAGCAAAATTTGCCTTGCCGGTTGTCATTCGATTGTTTGATTTCTTACAAGAATCCATTTAAACCGTTGTTTATACACTCGATGCACTCTAACCGGTGGAGATCAACGTTAAAGTTGTGTGATAAATTGTGGCCAAGTCACTAGAAATAAATCATACAGATGCTATGGCAGAATAGTAATTGCCATATCCGGCAGCTACCACTTCTTCTGTGGCACGAGTGGCTAACGTATCGCATTCTCGTTTTGTGTCTTCTTCCAGATGTTTATCGACCATTAATAAAAGTCTACCACAAATGGACTAATTTTTTTAAAATGCTTTTGATAGTAACTAAGTGCTAATGGTCCAAATACATGCTTTCGACACCCACGAAAGAGAAGCTTTAAATTATTTTGAAATTGGTTTTTAATTTTTGTTTCATTTTGGGATGTTTTTTTTTTGTCGTATAGCGGTGATTAAGTCATTGCATGATGAATGCCACAAACGTTCAAGCATTAATGGGGAGCCATGGTAAAATTTAATGTATGAATGGACCATGGCTCGAACCCATGAATGACTTACGTCTGCATTCATTCATTCAATTTTTTGACACTTTTTTTATTTACGGCTATGAATAAAAACTCAAACTTTGAATTTATCAATGCCCAAAAACACTGAACCTTTGAAATGTTCCCCAACAAAAACATTTGGAAGCGTTTGTGATTTTTTGTGCTTATGTCATTTAATTTAATAGCCCATGTCTCGTCCGGTCCATGCTACTCGGAGGGGCCTTACGACCACAAATAAGCCACCACCAAATCGAATACACCCAGTCGAGTAACCGGTACATAGCCATAACTTGGGGGGGTGAATTAAATGTTTGTCTGTTCCCAACAATTGCCTACAATAGCTCCGCTGATGAAGTTACTTCTTTGTCTGTACACATGTTGGTATTTTGCAAAACACATACTCGTAATATGAAGATAGGGAAGGGGAAATATCTTTAATACTTCTGACTAAAAACTGTTTGCATATCAATGTTCAAAATAATCATAGCAAGTAAAAATGTGCAAAGTTCGGCCGGGCCGAATCTTGGGTACCCACCACCATGGATTCCGCTGAAAATTTACCCTTATTAACAACTAAGTTCGTACTTCAATTATTTTGTAGCAATCAAATCGGGGATTGATTGAGGCTACAATGGTCTCAAGAAAACGGGATATTGGTACTTAGGGGGTCGATATCACCATAGTGACCAATTCGGATAAAACTTGGCACTGATGTTGTAAGTCATGGGTTTTATGGTAAAATTTCAACCAAATCAGGCGAAAATTTAGGCTTCTAGGGGATCAAAAAGTCAAAATCGGGGTTAAGTTTATAAGGGGCTATATCTATTTATACACCTATTCGGATCATAATTAGCATGGATATTGAAACTGAAAACTTTGTTCCAAATTTCAACCAAATCGGATGAATATTGAGGCTTCTAGGGGCTAAAAAAGTCAAATCCGGGGTTAAATGGGAGCTATATCAGCTTATAGACCCACTATAATCGTAATTGGCATGAATGTTGCTAGTCATAACAGAAGTATTTGCTCCAAATTTCAGCCAAATCGCACAAAAAATTTAGTCTTCTAGGGGCTCAAGAAGTCAAATCAGGGAATCGGTTTATATGGGGGCTATATCTGTTTATATTTCGATTCGGATCGAGAAGTCAAAATCGGGGTTCGTTTAATATGGGGGCTACTTCTATTAATACACCTTTTCAGATCATAATTGGCATGGGTATTGGAACTCAAACCTTTGTTCCAAATTTCAGCAAAATCGGATGAAAATTGAGGCTTCTAGGGGCTCAAAAATCAAATCCGGGGATGGGCTTAAATGGGGGCTATATCAGTTAGTAGACCCACTAGAATCATACTTTCCATGGATGTTGGAAGTCCAAATTTCAACCAAATCTGACAGACATTGAGGATTCTAGGGGCTCAAGAAGTCAAAACCGGGGATCGGTTTATATGGGGGCTAAATCTGTTTATACACCGATTCGGATCGTACTTGGCAAAGATGTTGGAAGTCATATCTCTAGTCCTTGTTCTAAATTTCAGCAAAATCGGATGAAAATTGAGGCTCCTATTGGCTCAAGAAGTCAAATCAGGGGATCGGTTTATTTTGTGACTATATCCAAATCTGAATCAATATGACGGATTTGGAATCCTCAACGACCTACATTAATAAGAAATATCTGTGCAAAAATTCAAGCGGCTAGCTTTACGCGTTCGACCGCAATCGCGATTTCGACAGACGAACGGACGCAGGGACGGACTGACGGACATGGCTAGATTGTTTCAGAATGTCAAGACGATCCAGAAAATATATACTTTATGGGGTCGTAAGATCAATATTTCGAGGTGTTACAAACGGAATGACTAGACTAGTATACCCCCATCCTATGGTGGTGGGGGTATATACCAATTAAATTTTTTAGCGTAATGTTAACACGTTAACAGAGCTCTGTTATAAAGTTAACAGCAAACATTTAATAATTAAAAAAAACGATTTTAGCTCCAAATTCCACAAAAAAACAATAAAAAACCAAAATATATGACAAACGCTTCAAATTTCCCAAAAAATATTAAATAAATTTAAATTATATAAATATTTTCCATTATCACATACATAAAACAACTTTTCTCACGACTGCTATTCTAGATAAAGCTGAGCCCACTGTGACGGACTGAAAAATAGTTCGTCAATCACCGCTTGGGTATTTATTACATGGACCAAGGGCTTTTTAAAAATGCTTTAACCGGCGCCCTAGGTATTGAAGAAAAGAAGATAATCGCCATTTTCGATTGTATTGGCTATATCAGAGCAGTTTCTCTTTAGAGAAAAATGGGCCTACTATAGCGGACTGAAACATAGTGCGTCAATCACCGCTTGGGGATTTATTATATGGACCAAGGGCTTTCCAAAAATGCTTTAGCCGACACTCTAAGTATTGAAGGAAAGAAGATAATGGCCATTTTCGATTGTTTTTGCCATATCAGAACAGTTTTACTTTAGAGAATGATGGGCCCACTGTGGCGGACTGAAAAATAGTTCGTCAATCACCGCTTGGGGATATATTATATGGACCAAGGGCTTTCCAAAATGCTTTAACCGACCTCCAGAGTATTGAAGAAAAAAGATAAGGAAAGAAGATAATGACAATCTATCATTCGATGCCCTTCGGGCCTGATCCTGAAGACTTAGCTTACATGTCGCTAGAGGAATACCCACAGATTAAAGTTCCCCCAGAATGTGTAAGGTAGTTCCTAGTCGCACATGCTCGTCCGCTTTATAATTCCCTGGGATAGCTCTGTGGCCCGGCAACCAGAACAGGTGAATATTGAATTGTTCAGCCATTTCGTTAAGAGATCTGCCCATGTCGAAGAGGGTTTTTGAATTCTGAAATATGTTCTTCAGGGATTTAATGGTTGCCTGAGAAGATATTTATGCCAATCATCATTGTGACATTACATCTTAGCCATTCCACAATTTATTTATCTGCAAAGATCTCCCCATGATACACATTGCAGTTGTCGGTTAACCATATCGATATGTGGTAAAGTATTTTTTATCAAAAAGCGGCTCAGGCAGTGTATAATCCACACCGTTTGGGGTATCAGGCATTGTATCAAGAATAACACAGTGTCCGTAGCCGCCGCATAAACAAAGAGCAAGCAATTTGTCTACCCACGATGTCCAGAGCCATTAAAGTCAGTGCATCAAAAGGTGTCGTCCCCAGTGCGGCTGTTATGCACAAACAAGCCATCCGTCGGATCCGGCTAAGTATGGAACAGTGGTCCACCCTAGCGCTGGCCACCAGACCACAACAAAATATTGCATTATAGGTCTGGCAACTGCAGTATATAACCAGTAGATAACACGCGGTTTAAACCCCCAACTTTCGCCAGGTGTATGCGACTAATGAAACATTCTCTCCTCCCAAGGACACATGTGCCATTGTAGGTAACTTGTATCTCCTGTTGAAAAGAACTACTTCTGTCTTGCACGGACTTAGGCCGAGACCACTGTCTAGACTGTTGCAAGTAAAGCTTCCTGAAGTATATCTTTAAGAGTGCTGGGAAACTTTCCCCTTACCGTAATTGCAATGTCATCAGCACAATAAGATATTGCTAATGGCTATATTCCAAAGTAGAGGAGACCATATATTATATCTCCCGTACCGTACACCTCCCTGAGGTGTTGCTCTGATGAAACTCCCGCTCCTTCATAATCGACCCCAGTTTTAAATTAGTGAAATACTATGATTGTGTAGTCGTTGACAGTGAAAGAACCTCCTATGTAAGAGACTACGTCGTGAAGGGCTGTTTCAGTGTCGTTCCTGTTCCTGTAGTCGAGACAGGCGTTATCCAGGGATCAGCCTCTCTTGAGTCTTCAACATAAAGGATGACATACTAATAGGAGTAAATCTTTCGCCTTGTTGTGGTAAGGTTTTCCTGCTTTTGGAACGGAAATAACCTTTGTGCCCCTCCATCACACAGGTATATACGACATGCTGATACAAGCATATTATATCTCCCTATGCCAATGAGCCAGTCAGCTTGTAATTCAACCGGTGATGCATCATCAGGCGACTTAAAGGGGTCGAAACTTTTTATCGCTTGAAGGATTTTCGACTCAGACACAACTTCCCCAGTAACATTCGACGAATACATAACAATGACAACCTCTTCTGGCGCCACGTTGTTCATTGGAGAGTTTTACGGGAAATGTGTATCAACGAGTGTCCTCACTAGACATTGTCCGTACATTCTCTGACTTCGGAATGTATCCCGCCGTAATAGCTCTTGAGGATAGGATTCCCTTAGCCTAGAACTGTCAGATAGTACCACAAATTCCGTTGAATATATGAAGGACGCTTCGGCCAAAATCCCAAAACAAAAATCGAAAGTAGAATATCATCGAAACTAGGTCTTAAGGGATTCTTGGGCTATATCCAACCAACAAACAAGTAAAAAGGTGTTAAGTTCGGCCGGGCCGAACTTTGGATACCCACCACCTCGTGTATAAATGTAAACCACCTTTCGTCTAAGCAGTTAAATCGAAATATGGTTCGATTTGGACCAAATTCGGCACGGCCATTGAGTGGTCTAATAAGTTTAAGTCATTGTTAAATCTGGGACAAACTGAAGAGGGATGACGAGTGGCCTAATACAACTCACTGTCCAAAATTTCAGCAAAATCGGAAAATAAATGTGGCTTTTATGGGCCTAAGATCTTAAATCGGCGGATCGGTCTATATGAGAGCTCTATCAAGTTATAGTCGTATATAGCCCACCTTCGAACTTAACCTGCCTATGAACAAAAAAGAATCTGCGTAAAGTTTCAGCTCAATATGTCTTTTTTTAAGACTTTAGCACGATTTCAACAGAGAGACATGGCCAGATCGTCTAGATTTTTACGACGATCAGGAATATATATACTTTTTAGGGTCGGAAATGGACATTTCGACGTGTTGCAAAGGGAATGACAAAATGAATGTACCCCATCTTTCGGTGGTTGGTATGAAAATTTGAAAAAAATGGAAATCGGACCACAAATCAAGATTTTGCAAACGGATTACACCTATCATGTAGGTTGAGCCAAAACTCCTCTTTCCCTATATTGAGGTCATATATACCTAATGGTCTGCCATTGGCCGCCTAAAAAGATCTCACAATTTCACTGTTTTCTCTTAATGAAAAGGATCATAATACACTTTTAATGGTTCTTATTCATATGAGCACATAGTATTCCAATGGGTCTAGCCTAGGCAGTCAACGTATTCTTATCCACAGTCTCCGAACATGTGCGATTGCCCTTTTCTGGAGGTATTTAATTGCATCGGCCCTATATGGTAACCATAGTCCATTATAAAATAATAAAAGCGAAGCATTCAATTAAGTACAGCATGAGTGAATGACTCGTACTGCGGATACATTATACCAATAATTTGTTGTTTGGCCAAGTACTATGGCAGCATTAAGAAGCAAATAATGGCATTTTGGTAAAAGGATGATTACCAACTGATTACCCATTTAAAAGAAACCATCGAATCATTTTAGTAACATCCAAATTTATTATGGAGCAAATGTCTGCAGAAACTATTACAGCAAATGCAGCCAGACATAGACATGGTCCATTCACTTCGAGGTTGCACCGAAAAAGAATCTAAAAAATCCGTAAACGGCAATAAAATTATTTATAGTGATTGTCGCTGCCGCCGCAATCGTTTGTGGCTTATTTAGTTGGCTAGCCGTGTGTAGTCAGTTCTCCTAAATCGCTTTGATACGTGGTCCGAGTCATGTGCACATGCTCATAGATACTGAGATGCACTCGCACTGATACTGCCGCCAGTTCTGTGGCTGCCTCAACTATGCCACCATAGAAAATAAAAGTAAGAAATCTCTGAATCTTTGTTGGTGCTAAATGCCGTACTGCCATGCCGTTTTTGTTGCTCTTGCTAATGCTGATGCTGCATTTTTTTTTTTTTTTTGAAACTGAGGTGTGTACCCGTGCTGCACCATGGTGCAGTATTTGCAACAATTGTTGCCTTTGCTATCTTTGACTCGTGCTACAGCTAGACACCCCTGTAGACATTGGATGATGGTTCCGTCTGTCGTTCGTTTAGTTAGTTACTTAGTTGCTGTTGCTAAATGCACTTTCAGTTTTTGCTGATATTTTCATTTATTGCTGCCGTAGAAAAACCTTCATGTCCGAAATGTTATGGAAGTATGAGTCCATAAATGTGTTCTACCAGTTTGGGAGAAACGCAAAGACCAGAGTTCCATGTTGGTATCTTAATGATGTTTTCAGAGCAAAACGTCTTCTTGGATTTGACTAAGTGCAGCTGACATTTTATCGCTCAGGAAACCCTAAAAAGTCATTGCCAGATATAAATGTGGTCTGTGACGTTTGAGCCAATGGAAACACGTATCAATGGCTATTTAGTAGATTTTGTTTTCCTCTCATTCCACATATTGGTATTGACTCATAAGGCAGCAACAGCTTTAAATGTACACTAGACACTTGTTTTTGCAAATAGCGAAAGGATATACCGTCGATTTATTTCGTTTAGATTCCAATATGCAAAATACGACATTGCGTCCAAAGTGGGACGTGGTGCTTACTAAGGAAACCATTTAAACATTATAGGTCCTATCATGAAATTGGTAAACTAGGTTAAATTAGGTTGAAAAGAGGGTGCAGATATTAATCTGACCCATGCCACTATGGACATACATATAAACTACCCTCTAAAAAGAAAATTGTATGTTAGGAATTTCGTGCTACTTACAAAATCCTTAATTGTTTTCAATACCACTACCCTAAGTTGGTTCATGTCTAGTATTGTGTCTCCACCTGAGTGCCGGTATCTGTTAGACTCGAAAGCCGGGCAATGACGAAGGAATTGCTCCAACATCTCATCATCTTCCCAAAGGAACGCTCTTGCCACAAAGCATATTATTAGTCAGCTAAGAGATAACAATACTTAACCGGACGCCGTCAATCCGCCATGTTGGTGATATAACTTCTGCAGCAGTTGATGTATCAAGAGGTGTTCCACAAGGCTCTATCCTTGGTCCCTTGCTTTTTTCTGTATACATAAACGATCTATCTGGTATTCCGATGGATTGTAATGTGCAAATTTACGCTGACGATGTTCAACTTTTCTTACTAGACCATTTCAATTTCGCATGCTTTTAGCGAAATCTTACCTCATACCCACTCTACTTTATGGATGTAAAATTTTCGCAAATTATGATTCGATAGACTTCAACAAACTCAAATAAGCTACAGTAACATTGCTCGCTACATATTTAATAAGAAAAGGATACACCGAATTTCTCAATTCGCCTAAAAAATATTTGACATTAGTTTCGAAAACCAGCTAAAAGCAAAATTCCTTATTCTACCGCAAAACTTTATTTATCTTAAGCAGCCAAAATATCTTTACGAGGGCGGTTCGGAAACTTCTTAGCCTATCAATGAAAGAGAATAGTTAGTTTTTTATATTATATATATTTTTATTTTTCAATATAATCTCCTGAAACGTCAACATACTAAGTCCAACCCTTAGCTAGCAATTCTATCCCTTGATTAAATTAGTTTTCCTCAAGGTCTTCAAAATAGTGGTTTACAACTGTAATTTCATCTTCATTTGAGGTAAAACGCTTGCCAGCAAGGCATTTTTTTAAATTTGGGATCAGGTAAAAGTCACTGGGATCTAAATCAGGTGAATAAGATGGATGGAAGCAACTCGTACTTTAATTGGTTGATTTTAGCTATTGTTAAAACACTCTTGTGCTCCGCTACGTTGTTTTGATGAAAAATTATTTTTTTGTGTAGTAAGCCAGGACGTTTTTCTCGAATTTGTACATTTAATTGATCTAAAAGGTTGCAATAGTACTGTGGATTTATTGTTTTACCCTTTTGCAATCAATCAATCAATAAAATACCTTTAAAGTCCCAAAAACCCGTTGCCATAACCTTACCAGTCTTTTATATTGTTTTTGCCTTCTTTAGGGGACTTCCTCCAGTTTCAGTCCATTGTTTGGGTTGTTCTTTTATCTCTGAAGTGTAGTGGTGGATCCATGTCTCATCAACAGTTATAAAACGACGCTAAAAATCCATTTTGTTCGCTTAAAACGATCCGAACAAATTTGAGAATTTTTCATTCTTATGCGTTTTTGGTCGACTGTTAACAAATGCAGCACCCATCTTGCAGAAAGCTTTTCCATCTGTAGTTCTTCATGCAAAATAAATGGACTCTATCATTTGAGGTGCCCATGATATTAGCTATTGCACGCACTTTTATTCGTCGATCATTTAATATCGTATGATGCACTTTGTCTAAAATTTCTGTTTTTGTTGCTGTTTTGGACGTTTAAATTCAGCAACCCATTTTTGCTGCTGATATTGCTGCCATATAAACCAATCTTGGGTCTTGACTTCTTGAGCCTCTAGAGGGCGCAATTCTTATCCGATTTGAATGAAATTTTGCACGAAGTATTTTGTTATGATATCCAACAACTGTGACCGATCTTGGATCTTGAGACTCTAGAGGGCGCAATTCTCATTTGATTTGGCTGAAATTTTGTACAACAATTTTGTGCAGTCTGAATCGATCAATAGCTTGGTACAGCTCCCCTATGAACCGATCTCCCGATTTTGCTTCTTGAGCCCCTACAAGGCGCAATTCTTATCCGAATGAACTGAAATATTACACAATGACTTCTACAATGTTCAGGATTCATTTAAGGTACGAATCGGATTCTAACTTGATATAACTCCAATAGCATAAGAGTTCTAATCCAATATTCTCTGATTGCCTAAAAAGAGATACCGCGCATAGAATTCGACAAATGCGATCCATGGTGGATGGTATATATGATTCGGCCCGGCCGAACTTAGCACACTCTTACTTGTTGTTGTTATGTTATCGTTCCAGCATAAAGGGCAGCATACGTTCCACGACAGTAGTGTTTATCATAGACTCGTATTTCCTGACGTGGGACCTATGTTAGTGCATCAAACGCTTGTCATCGATTTTCAGGGTGGATGACTCTTGGCCCTCCATCTTCCACAAATACCGTAACGAGTTTTCGAATACTTCTTCCGTTTCTGCTTGCCCGTCTACTGGAATCTACATATATCTAAATCTGAACCGATTTTTAAAAATTTCATAGCATTAGCCTATGGGCTAAAAAAGTGATAGTCAAAGATTTCGTGATAATTGGATAACAAATTTGATCTCCATTTTGATTACAAAGAATCGAAAGACGGACAAACGGCACAGAAAGTTTATGCGGACAGATGCACATGTCTTTGCCTAGTCTAGAATATCTAAGTCGAACCATACATTATATCACAATCACAGTAGTGGTGCAGTGTACAGTTACAAGGAAGCTTATCTGCACCAAGTGTCAGCTCAATTTAAACTGCAGTCCTGATTTCCTTATTTGGTCAATATCGTAATTTAATGCAATACCACTTATAAAATTTCATATACCTACAGCATTTAGATACCAATCCCTTAATAATGGGTGTCACATTAAAGATCACTCTTTTAAATCTAAGCATTCTTATGGCGGAATATCGAAAAATCATAGCCTAAATAACTTTAATCCATATTTCGAGACTATCGTAATGACATGCATACCTACTCTTTATGATATTCTAACTTCAATCACGGTTAATATCTGACATGTATTCCCTTTGACAAAGCGTCGTTTTCTGAAGGGCATCCATACAACATGCCCAACATATATTTTCCACATTCATGAATCCGGTTAAGTTATATACTCCGGTTGAAAATCAAAAACAGATGCTGGTATTGGTTCATTGTAATTATACCTTAATAAGAGAAGAAACTAGGAGCTGAGCGTTCATTCCTTGCCATTTGTTTCTAATGGTACCGGCAAGATGGCATTGTTTATGTTCGAAAGAAACCGAAACTGATTGAGTGGCTTGGTCCGCCGCACTGCACTTGTTGTAATGGCATGCCTTTAGAAATTAGCCAAGAGCCTCCAAATGGCAAGGCAACTTCTGCTTCGTCTCCTGCTAAGACTCAACTTTGTTTAGTTCCAGATACCATATCTAATGGTGGTCATAATTCTTGGCTTTATGTGGCTCCTTAAGGTTGAGTCTGCCGTCCGGTGTTTGGCTTTTCAACTGGTCGGCTGTTTGCCGTCGTATTGTGTTGTTAGCTTTATTTTATGTCTTCTGTCTCTTTGTTTAGCTGTATCTCTCAAATATTATTAAGGTAACCTAATGTATCTAATCGTTTAAGCGTTTTATTAAATTATGTACGAATTAAAGCTTTTTGCCGTCTTTCCTTTTGTTTTCGCCTCAAACTCGGTTCATGATGTGGTGAAGTTGTTTCATTCTTCTTGCCCTGCTTCTTCAGGTGGTTGGCTCACTGGTTGTCTTGCATTGCTTTCGATTGGAAGGCTTAGCTGTTGGGCCAGTGCTGGAGTCTTGGATGCCACTTGCTGCCCACCCCCCCCCCTTTAGTGGCTGGGATGGAAAGGGAGGGGGGAAGAAGAAAAAAAGTAATTTAAATCAAAGTTGTTACATCATTGTTTGCTTCAGTTTTTGTTTTGCTGGCGTTAGTCTTGGCGCTGTTACTGCTTAATGCTGTAGTCGACGTCGCTGCTTTGCTATTCCAGCTGGTATCTTTACCTCATTCTGTTATTGTTGCCACTGTAGGCGCAGTTGGCTGCTATTGGAGCAACGTTTTTCTCCAATGCCATTACGTATTGTTTTCCAGCAATCATTTCTTTTGTAAATATGCTTGTACATTGGTCCATGACCTTGCCATGTGCTATGTGCCATGTCAAGTTCAAGGCCAATATTTTCACTCAAATGGATGGTAGCAGTTTATGCGAATCTTTCAATACAAACAACTCAAATTGGACCAATCCATTGAAAAGGAAGACTTAAGTTAGGTTTGAGTGGCAGTCTGTGATACCAGAGGAATAGTAGAAGGAATATGCCTTCTAGTTCCTACAGTTGAACCACCCAGATCGCTTTAGAAAGCCCAACAACTTGCGAATGTTCACATCCTCTTAATCAGACAAGTTCTCAAAGAAATGAGAACCTAAAGTTGAACTTCTGCTGACTGCTAGTGCGGGACACACACACAGCAGATGTTCTATAATCTCTTCTTCCTCGAGGTCTTTACAGCTTCAGCAAAAGTCGTTACGTGCAACCTACAGTCTGTCAGCATGTTTGGACACAATAGCTGAGACGTCTATTCTAGCCAGCGACAGTAAAGCGGTAGACCTTTTCAAGTCTAGATTAGGCCACATAATTTTAGAATGACCACAACATTCTGACAACATAACCTAGCCAACGCTACCGTTGTAACGCAAAGAGATGGTAGGTGTTGATTTGTCCTTCTCGGGTCTTTTTCAGGATTTGACGCAGTGTGAATATCTTGTCTAGGGTGGATTTACCAGGGCTAAAGCTGCATTAACAGGGCCCAATTATATCATTAAGATTAGGTTCTAATGTTTCACACTATACGATCGAGAGTATCTTGTATGCGATGGGGAGGAAACTTATTGCTCTGTAGTTGCCACTTACCGTCGTGACTCCTTTCTTGTACACGGGACATAGTATTCTTAGGTTCCAGATAGCGCAAAAAAGCTGATGCATACGCCTTATCAGCCTGTGATCTTAAACAGTTCAGCAGGCAACCCGTCGATTACTGTTGCCTTATTGTTCTTCAGCCGGGTCACAGCTACTTGGACCTCATTCTGACTAAGAGGTAAACATTCTATACCATCATCAGAGATTGGTTCTGCGGTATCCTCTTCGCCGTCATCGTCGGACACTAGCAACTGGGTAAAATGTTCTTTCCAAACCCTTAGTATACCTCAATTACCAGATTTGTTTCTTTGTGTCTGCATGTGGATGTCCCAAAGCCATCGGTTTGATTGTTTGGTAGGGTTTCGGGACTTCATTCTGACTCCTGTACATCTCAATTTGCTCATACTTATGTGTTCCATTTTCTTTTTATACCCACCATCGAAATATCCATTTCCGACCCTATAAAGTATATAAACTCTTGATCAGCTTAAAAATCTAAGACGATCTAGCCATGTCCGTTTGTCTGTCTGTCTATTGAAATCAAGCTACAGTCTTTAAAAATAGAGATATTAAGCTGAAACTTTGCACAGATTCCTTTTTTTTTTTTGTCCATAAGCTGGTTAAGTTCGAAAATGGGCTTCATCGGACTATATCTTGATATAGCCCCCATATAGTCCGAATCGCCGATTTAGGGTCTTAGGCCCATAAAATCCAAATTATTATCAAATTTTGCTGAAATTTAGAACAGTGAGTTGTGTTACGCCAGTCGACATCCTTCTTCAATTTGGACCAGATCGGTATAGATTTGGATATAGCTGCCATATAGACCGATCCTCCGATTTAAGGTCTAAGGCCCATAAAAGGCGCATTTATTGTCCGATTTCGTAGAAATTTGAGACAGTGAGTTGTGTTAGTCCCTTCGACATCCTTCCTGCAATATGGCACAGATCGGTCCAGACTTGGAAATAGCTGCCATATAGACTGACATCGCGATTTAAGGTCTTGGGCTCATGGAAGGCGCTTCTATTATCCGATTTCACCGAAATTTGGGACAGTCAGTTGCGTTAGGTTCCTAAACAACTTTCTGCAATTTGGACCAGATCGGTCCAAATTTGGATGTAGCTGCCATATAGACCGATCTCTCGATTTAAGGTTTTGGGCCCATAAAGGCGCATTTATTGACCGATGTCGCCGAAATTTGAGACAGTGAGTTGTGTTAGGCTCTTCGACATTTTTCTGAAACTTGGCCCAAATCGGTCCAGATTTAGATATAGCTGTCATTTATTTTATTTTTAGATATATTTCTAAAAAGATCAATATTTTTTTATTCACAATTGAACAATGACTTGTACTTATTAGCATTTGGTCCAAATCGGAATCGATATAGCTGCTATGGGGCATAAGGTGTGCATTTTCACCGGATTTTTACCCGAGGTGGTGGGTATCCAAAGTTCGGCCCGGCCGAGCTTAACGCCTTTTTACCTGTTTTTTCTGCGTTTTTCCTCTCTCCTTTTCTCCCGAAAGGGCATTCTAGGCTTCAGTAGCATGGGTTTGCGGGAGGCTTCCGGTAACCAAGTAAGGATTTCGCGTCATTTTTCATGGAGTGGGCAATGGATTGCCACTACGCTGTTATATCATCCGGACAAGGAGTGATTTCAGCAAGCAGTTGGGTTAGTCGAGTGGAATATGCCGTTGCTAACTGTTGTGTTAGAAGCTTTTCAATGTTCACCTTCCGTGGAGTGTCAGATCGCACTTTTCTTGCCATGCAGGTGCGAACCTTTGCTTCAACAAGGTAATGATCCGAATCTATATTTGCTCCACGGATCTATCGTACATTACGGATGAATGCCTTCCATCTAGCTATCACAGCGTGCTCAGTCTTCGCCTGGCTGTTGTTCTAAGCAGATGAGTAATGTGTTCTCCGCCAAAAACATTGTGTGCGAAGTGTTACAAAGCTCTTCAGAGTGCAAAATATGTAAAGTGCTGCATTTGCAATTCTAAATTACATCTGTTCTGTGCCGATATCGATGAACAGTCGGTTTATTCTGTGATTCAAAAAACTAAAAACATTGTTTATAATTGTGATGATTGTTTAAAAACATCCAAAGATTTGGTTACTGCCGTTTGTACACTTTCGGCAGAAGTTACACAGTTAAAAGAATGCCTTAAGTCACTCTTGTGTGAGAGAATAGATAATTCCGTTGCTGCTGTTAATTCATGTACATCAAAATGTTTTTTATCTTCGCTCTCTGCGAGTGAGCACGAAAACAATGCAAAGCATAATGAAATAAGCAATGTACCCATCATAACTAACATTCAAATGACAAACAAAGCGAAACCAAATAATATTCTTGCTGCTGTGAGCGATGGTTGTGGACCTTCGTCTGTTGCTAATGTTGATTCGAATGCTCGTGTGGTAAACAAAACCAAATCAATTGCTTTTTCGGCTGCTTTTGAACCCTTCTCTTCATCTCTTGCTGCTTCTGCTGATGTGCCCACTACAAGCGGTAATTTTCGTAAAACTGCTGCTGTTGTTGTGTCCAATGAGAACATTGGTTTTGTTGCAAATGATCAGAATAGTGTTTGCACTGAAACTACTCATTCTCATGCATTATCTTCTCATCCTCAATCAAGTAATACTGCAACTAATAACCCAGCTAACATTTCTGAGTGGGTTAGTGTCTCGCGTAAAAGAAACAACAGAAATAAAGCATTTATAATTGGGCAAAACAAAACAAATGATTTAGATGTTGTAGCACGCAGAAAGTGGGTGCACATATCTTCCTTCAAGTCAACAGTCTCTGAGGATGCAATACTGAATTATGTGGGAAATCGCCTTGATATAAGTCTTGATCATATTCTCTGCCGTAAACTTGTTAAGAAGGATGTAGACGTTTCAACTTTAAGAAGTGTTAGCTTCAAACTTGGAATATCTGAAGCTTTTTATAAGGAGTTATTTAAACCGGAAGTTTGGCCTGAAGATGTGAAAGTTCGTCCATTCCAGTTTTTTCCAAAGGACAAAGCAATAAGCGAACAAACTTAAATGCTGCGCCCAATAAGCTAAAATGCTACTTTCAAAATATGTCTGGATTGAGAACAAAAAGCATGGATATATTTTTACTTACAAGTCAGTGCAACTACGATGTTATAGTGTTTGTGGAAACATGGTTAAATGATGACTTTTATGATGAGGAGTTTTTTGATTGCCGATTGTATCAAGTTTTTCGAAAAGATAGAGATGCCGTTAGCACAAACTGCTCTAGAGGTGGAGGTGTTCTTATTGCTGTTCGTCGTGAATTGCCAGCTTTAAAAATTGATTTACCAAACGCTGATGTTATTTTAGATCAGTTATGTATTAGTATAACTGGCCAATCAACTCTTATTATTATGGTATCTTACATTCCTCCTGGAAGTTCTTACGATGTATATAATAACCATATTCAAAATGTTACACAAATTGCTGATAAATTTTGTCTAAATGAGATAGCTGTTTTTGGTGATTTTAACTTGGGTAAATTAATTTGGTCTAAACTTCCTGATTCTGAAAAATTATATGCAACCAATGTTAACTCTGAAATTGAAATTAATCTTGTTGATAGTTTCTTAAGTATAAACTTAAGCCAGATAAATTGTTTTGTTAACTCATTAAATCGAATCCTAGACTTAATTTTTATAAGTGAAAATCTAAAGTTTGCTATAAAATCATGTATAAATCCTTTTTATAGTGCAGATATGCACCATGTTGCAATTGAAATTGATTTAGATTTCATTATGTTTCCAAAAATTATTCTTTCTAATTGCAAATATTTTAATCCTGAAAATTGTAATTTTGAGTTATTAAATTTTTCAATTGCGAATCATAATTGGCTCAATCAATTTTATAACAGCTCGGTCACAAATTGCTTTCTTGATTTTATTAATGTTGTAAATAGTTTTACAAATGAACACATTCGTCCCGCTAAGTGTAAGATACATAAGCTTCCTTGGTATACTCCTGGCCTGAAAAAATTAAAGAATCTAAGAAATAAGTTTTATAAATTGCACAAAGCCACTAATGATGAAGAGTACATGCGTCTTTATAAGCAATATTCACGAGAGTTTGACTGCCTAAATAAATTTTTATATAGACAATATTTATTGGATTTTCAGAATAGGATTAAAGACTATCCAAAGTCCTTTTGGCAATATGTACATAACAAAAAATCTAGCAGTGACTATCCTTCGCCGATGTGCTTAAAAGATAAATCTGCTTATGAAACCTTTGAGATTGTGAATTTGTTTGCTACTTTTTTCGAATCCACTTTTAGTAATGATTTGTTATGCGATTCTACCACTAATTTAGACTTGGTTAAGTCGTGCATTGATCTTGGCTTTATTCAAATCGAAGAGGATGATGTAATTGAGGCAATTGCTTCCTTGAACAGCTCTCGAAAACTTGATGTGGATGGATTATCTGTTTTTCTTTTGAAGAAGCTTGCTTATTCCATTAGCCTTCCTTTAAAGCTAATTTTTAATGAATCATTGCGGTCTGGGGTTTTCATTGATAGTTGGAAAATATCATTTGTTACTCCCGTATTTAAAAGTGGTAGGAAGTCTGACATAGTAAATTATAGACCTATATCCAAGCTTTCGAATGTATCTAAAATTTTTGAGCATATTATGTTCAAATATATCTTTGCTTCAGTTAAGCCATTTTTATGTCCTTATCAACATGCATTTATCAAAGGTCGATCTACAACAACGAATCTGCTAACTTTCACAAATTTTTGCTATGATTGTTTTGAAAAGAAATCGCAAGTAGACTCAATCTACTTGGATCTATCTAAAGCTTTTGACAAAGTTTCACATAAGATTTTAATTGCTAAATTGGAAAAAATGGGCTTTCATTCTCTTATTTTAAAATGGATAGAATCTTATTTGATGAATAGGTTATATATGGTGTCTATTGATGGTGTAAACTCTAAATGCTATATTGCCAAATCGGGAGTGCCTCAAGGTAGTATTTTAGGACCGTTGTTATTCAATTTATTCATAAATGATATTTCCAGTTCTTTATCTAACTCTTGCTGTTTGCTCTATGCTGATGATTTGAAGCTCTATAAATGTGTGAATAATTTGCTAGATGCAATCCAATTACAATGTGATCTAAATGCCATAGTTGAGTGGTGTGGTAAAAACTGTTTACAAATTAATATCAAGAAATGTTTTTATGTTTGTTTTGGCCGAATAAGATCTATGGTCCTAATGGAGTATTATATACTAGGAAGTCTTATTAATCAAGTGACGGAGGTTCTTGATCTTGGTGTACTTTTTGATTCTAAATTACTTTTTAATGCGCATGTTGATTACATAATGCCAAAAGCATATGCAATTCTGGCATTCATAAAGCGGCACAGTTATGAATTTCATGATCCATATGTCCGAAAAGTCCTTTATACGTCCTTGGTCAGATCTAAATTAGAATATGCACAAATTGTTTGGAATCCGTCAAGTTATACAAAGACAAGTCGTGTAGAATGCCTTCAGAAAAAGTTTGTAAAGTTTTGTTTAAATTCATTAAATTTTACTGAGCCAGTTCCTTCTTATGAATCCCGGTGTAAGTTAATCCATTTACCACTATTGTATAAAAGGAGAATTTTTCAAAGCATTTTATTTGTATACAAAATTATTTATGGATTGATAGATTGTCCCTATATACTTAATCTAATTTCATTTAATGCTCCTACGAGGAGATTGCGTAATACTGAGTTTTTTAATGTGCCTTACCATAGAACAAATTATGCCATGAATGAGCCGATTATAAGAACCCTCAGAGAGGTTAATAGAATAAATCTTATTTATGATATAGATTTCTCTCTTAATATTAATGAATTTAAAAGATTTTTAGAATTAATTTACTATTAAGCAATTGTCTGTAAGGATTATAGTCCATAGACGAAATAAATAAATAAATAAATAAATTTGGTTTCTCGTGTTTTGATAGGGTGAAAAAAAAATCACAAAGCTCTATGGCTTTGCTGCTGCTAACTAAACCTATTAGTCTCAACCCATTATCGGGCGCTATCTCGTGAATGCTAAACTTAACGACTGTTGGACCAAAGACGTCTTCCTTCCCTATCTTCGCATTAAAATCTCTCAGAAAGATTTTAATATTGGGTTGCCCAAAAAGTAATTGCATTCTTTCTTCTGTCAGTTATCAGCTGCTACTTATAGCTCTCTCTCTAGGCGCTCATAGAAAATATCCTTGGTCTGCTCGTATTTGCCCTCAGTCGGGGCATGGGCACACATATTGTACTTCTCTAATACATCCGCCAGCGCGTATACAGCACCTTCTCTATAAAGAGTCTGGACATTCCAGATGCAGATCCGCAAATTATGGTTCTTTTTTCGTTTGCGTGGGTCGTCTCGTAGTAGTTCTCATAGTTTTCCGGGGGCGGGTTGGGTTTTGTGGGATTGCACATGAATCCCTCGTTGTGGCGAGCTGCTTGCTTCAAGATCCGACGCTCGTTTCCAGCCGTCCCTAACCTGGGAACAGACGCTGATGTTGACCATTGGTTACTTTAAGGCGTCTGGTTATTTCGAGTATTATTGGCACCCAGTAGTTCAATAAGAGTCAGTGTCACCTGACCCCTCACTGAGACTGTCGAAATCCCTGACTGCCGCGGCCATATTTGCAGCTACTCTGCATAAAAACGAAGCTTTCCACTATCCGCAACCTGCATGCAGTCCCGGTAGCTTTTAGCTAAGCTTTCCGTGATAACGATGAACAACAAACACATGGGAGCTCAAAGTTCTTGCCCATGTGGTGCGGCCGGGACTTAATAATCTACAGCTGATCATAAGTCCTGCATGGAATCACAAATTAAGTATGCTTTAAACTTAGCAATCTCTTGTCCAACTTAACGTAAAGCATTTTCTCTTCATAAATGAAGTTAATGGCTAAAGTGCAACAAAGCCAAGCTAAACGAAATAAATAAAAATACTTTTCTAAAGAACACTTTTCTTAAACTTATGTCGGATTTATGAGCATTATTCAGCACTTTTTGATCCTGCCAAGCATCTTGTTAGAGAACTCACTTCTTTTGCATAAACTTTACAAAGACGATGATAATCTTGCTTTTATTTTTATGTCAAATAAAGTTTTAATTCGGTATTCGTAAGAATTGTGGTCCACACCTTTACCAAATGCACTGCGTAGCTCTCAACTTAAGCTGCACTGCATTAGAAAACGATCAACAACACCACGCAGGACGTAAGTGTCTGCAAACAAACATCAATTCAAGTTTGGCTGGATCCATGCTGGTGCACACCTCTTACAGTGCAATCAATATGAGGTATATGGCGATGAGAAAGCCATAAATCAATATGTGACGAATTATAAAATCACACAGGAACCCTGCTGTGAAATTATGAACACTGAAGAAAAACGACCGAACATAAACAAAATTAATTCACATCTTTAACGATGATGAATGGTTTGCAAATTTATGGTTGTTTATGACAAAAGGAAGTCTTCCATTCAAACAACATCAAACGCTCACATGCTTATGCACTAATACTGCACCACCCGAGTGGATCGCATGTGGCTGCAGGCAGTTGTGTCCTAACAACAAGCTGGCAGCAACAGAAAATGATTTGCAGGTTTCGGTTCCGACTCCAAAACGTTTGTGAAGGCACCCAAACGGAATCTGTTGCAGATGCTTCGGCTGATCGATAGAGATAAAAATCTGAGAGAGAATTTGTAGGAAACCATTGGGTGAGTATTTTGATCCGACATTTTCGACAAACACCATCGAACGATGTATTAAGACTTTAATTGTGGTGTTCTTTTTTGTGTGGCATCATTCTGCCAGTGCTGCAGCATCATGGAAATGCGTTAAATGGTAAACGCCCATTTATATTAAAATTGGGATTACATTCACTGCCTAAAGAGAGCGATGTTGTTGTTTTTCAAAACTTAACGCATGCGCACAACCGAGAGATTGGAGCGCATGATACGCCATCCAAGGGTGGTGGTCAACACATTGACCCAAGACCCCCTAAAATGTATATGTTTCAAGAATCGCAAAATACCCTATGCATTAAGATTGGGAGTTCATATCGGGTTTTTCAATAAAAGCGCTGCAAACTTTTTTTTAATAAAATAAAAACGCTTGTGGATATCAATGAAGTTCTTTATTTCTTTGAAAGTAAGTTCGATGCCATTACGTTTGGAACTCGATTTCTTCTGCATGGCCACCACGGCCACCCTTGAACCCAATTTTTGACGGTTTTCATGCATAAATCGGCCAATACTGCTGCAATTTCGCGTTTGATATTCGTACGAAGTTCATCCATAGTGGCGGGCTTGTTGGCCCAGATAAATTTAACAGGTAGGAGCAGTTGACCAACAACAAAAAATTTATTGCACTATCTGTCAAAATCAGTATCTAATGCGACTCTGCGTTGGTTTTGTGTGTAATGGTCCTTAACTATAATACACACACACAATCAAAACTCATTGACAGACAGTGCACTTCGCGAGAAAAAATTATACTCAGAAGTTTGCTGTGCACTACCTGTGTTAATATGTCTTGATATAGACCATAGACTTGACGTAGCCCCACAGGAAATTGTCTAAAGGAGTTAAATCGCATGACGGAGGCGGTCAATCGAACCACATGTCCTCCAAGTCTATATCATCCAACTGGGGCCAAAAATATTCTTTTATTATTGAACGGTAGCTATTCCCATTTACAGTAACGTGCTGGCCTTGATCATCACGGAAGAAGTACGGCCCAATGACGCCGTCGGCCCTAAACCGCACCAAACCGTAATTTTTTGGGTGGATTGCTGGCTTGCTCAGCCAGAAATGAACCTCATCGCTAAATTGCACGTAGCGCTCTTAACGTTGAGGCCACTGACCTCGATACTTTTTAATACATTCGACTCGTTGTTTGCTCGTATATCTTTCAATCATAAAATGACAAACCTTACTGAAGAGAAATGTCAAAAGAGCGGCAAAAAAATATGGCATCGTTTGCTGTCCCCATCGGTCTAATTTTGTAGCGACCCAGAAAACAACACTGTATAACAATACAGTCTTGATGTACAGGATACTAATAGGGTTCTCGAACAAAAGGTGTAATTTTGAATCACCCGGCATTTCGGAAGCTGTCACTTTTTCGATATGTAGAAACTACGTCATTATTAACAAGTAAAAGCGTGCTAAGTTCGGCCGGGCCGAATCTTATATACCCTCCACCATGGATCGCATTTGTCGAGTTCTTTTCCCAGCATCTCGTCTTAGGCAAAAAATAGGATATAAGAAAAGATTTGCTCTGCTATTAGAGCGAGACCTGGAGACCTGTGTAAAATGTCAGCCAATTCGAATAAGAATTGCGCTCTTTGTGAGCTCAAAAAGTAAAATAGAGAGATCGATTTATATGGGAGATTCAGATCCATAATAAACACGAATATTGATGGTCATGAAAGAATCCGTCGTACAAAATTTCAGGCAAATCGGATAATAATTGCGAACTCTACAGGCTCAAGAAGTCAAGACCCAAGATCGGTTTATATGGCAGCTATATCAGGTTATGAACCGACTTGTACTTTATTTGACACAGTTGTTGAAAGTAACAATAAAAAACGTCTTGCGATATTTCAGCCAAATCGGATTGGAATTGCGCCCTCTAGAAGCTCAAGAAGTCAAGTCCCCAGACCTGTTTATATGACAGCTATATCAGGTTATGAACCGATTTAAACCATATTTGGCACAGTTGTTGAATATCATAACAAAATACTACGTGTCAAAATTCATTCAAATTGGATAAGAATTGGGCCCTCTAGAGGCTCAAGAAGTCAAGACCCAAGATCGGTTTATATGACAGCTATATAAGGTTATGGACCGATTTGAACCATACTTGGCACAGTTGTTGGATATCATAACAAAATACGTCGTGCAAAATTTCATTCCAATCGGATAAGAATTGCGCGCTCTAGAGGCTCAAGAAGTCAAGACCCAAGATCAGTTTATATGGCACCTATATCAGGTTATGGGCCGCTTTGAACCATACTTGGCAAAGTTGTTGGATATTATAACAAAACACGTCGTGCAAAATTTCATCCCAATCGGATAAGAATTGCGCACTCTAGACGCTCAAGAAGTCAAGACCCAAGATCGGTTTATATGGCAGCTATATCAAAACATGGACCGATATGGCCCATTTACAATACCAACCGACCTACACTAATAAGAAGTATTTGTGGAAAATTTCAAGCGGCTAGCTTTACTCCTTCGGAAGTTAGCGTGCTTTCGACAGACAGACGGACGGACGGACGGACGGACGGACAGACGGACGGACATGGCTAAATCGACATAAAATTTCACGACGATCAAGAATATATATACTTTGTGGGGTCTCAGACGAATATTTCGAGTAGTTACAATCAGAATGACGAAATTAGTATACCCCCCATCTTATGGTGGAGGGTATAAAAATGAAACGCATTCAAATTATCAAAATTCACAACTAAAATGGTGAAAAACTTGCAGTCCCAGTTCGCATCGAAATCGAAAAATCATCTTCACTGATGAGGCCCATTTGCACCTCGGTGGCTTCGTCAACAAAAACAAGTAAAGCGTGCTAAGTTCGGCCGGGCCGAATCTTATATACCCTCCACCATGGATCGCATTTGTCGAGTTCTTTTTCCGTGTATAATGTCAGCCAATTCGAATAAGAATTGAGCCCTTTGAGGGGTCAAGAAGTAAAATAGATAGTTCGATTTATATGGGAACTGTATCAGGCTTTAGACCGATTCAGACCATAATAAATACGTATGTTGATGGTCATGAGTGGATCCGTCGTTAATTTCAGGCAAATCGGATAATAACTGCTACCTCTAGAGGCTCAAGAAGTCAAGTCCCCAGATCGGTTTATATAGCAGCTACATCAGGTTATGGACCGATTTGAACCTTATTTGGCACAGTTGTTGAAAGTAAGAATAAAATACGTCATGCAAATTTCAGCCAAATCAGATAAGAATTGCGCCCTCTAGAAGCTCAAGAAGTCAAGTCCCAAGATCGGTTTATATGGCAGCTATATCAGGTTATGGACCGATTTGAATACTTGGCACAGTTGTTGGATATCATAATAAAATACTTTGTGCAAAATTTCATTCAAATCGGATAAGAATTGCGCCCTCTAGTGGCTCAAGAAGTCAAGACCCCAGATAGGGTCCCATTTACAATCCCAACCGACCTACACTAATAAGAAGTATTTGTGCGAAATTTCAAGCGGTTAGCTTTACTCCTTCGAAAGTTAGCGTGCTTTCGACAGACAGACGGACGGACATGGCTAGATCGACTTAAAATGTCACGACGATCAAGAATATATATAATTTATGGGATCTCAGAAAAATATTTCGAGTAGTTACAAACAGAATGACGAAATTAGTCATGGTGGAGGGTATAAAAATATTAACTGGTTTTTTTAAATTTTGTAAAAATTAGCAGCTGTTTGCTAATAACCTGGATTCCCAAATTTTATAATTTCTTTTGATTTTTACACTCCAAGGTGTTCTAAAGCATCTTCAGTAAGAACATGAAAAAAACCGCGAGTAATTTCTCATTACTCACTGAAGCGACTATGAATTCGAGATAAAAATACTCCCAAGTACTGAATGGTGATTGTTTTTCAAGATTATCAGACTGCACTTCAAATAGTCTATCCGCTTAATTCAATAAATAAATGCTTCAATGTTACCGTCCAACGCATTAATTAAAGCGGGCTTGTCTTTATAGGCACGAGCTTAAATATAGTCCCACAGAAATAGTCTCAAGGCTTTAAATCGCACGATCTAAGCGGCCAATTGACCGATCCCGAATGTGAAATAAAATGTTCAACGAACTCGCCTCTCAATAAATCCGTTATTACGCGTGCTGTGTGGCATGTGGCACCGTCTTGTTGAAACCACATGTCATGCAAGTCAAGCTCTTGCATTTTGGGCAAAAAAAGAGTTGCATATCATCTCAAGATAGCGTTCACCATTCACAGTTACGTTACGATTCGTATCATTTTTGAAGAAGTACGGTCCAATAATGCCAACAGCCCAAAAACAGCAACAAACTGTGACTTTTCTGGGTGCATTGGTAGCTCTTGCAATGCTTATGGCTGATCTTCACTCCAAAATCGACAATTTTGCTTATTTACATACCCATTGAGCCAAAAATGAACATCGTCGCTCAATGAAAGAAGCACGATGAGCTTTCTTAAGACAGCACACACTTCGATAATAAAATTCAATAATTTGTAAACGTTGTTCGTTTGTAAGACGTTTCATGGTTAAATTATAGACCAAACTGAAGATTTTTGACAATGAAACAAAACACAAAACGTGCGTGAACTGTTTAAACCAGTGTTGGCAAAAAAAAGATAATAGCTAAAAAATCACCCTTAGCAACATCATGTGGGTTCAGTGTTCACGAGTTCATCAAAAACAGTCACCACTGAATGGTTTTGTTCAGGGCTTTGGTATGAACCAAATGGGAAACCCTTATTTTCCCTGCCCAGCATGATGGAAAGCGAAGATCTGCACCATTTTCTTGGTCGTTGTCCAGCACTGGAACAATAAAAAGACAAGTTGTTTAGAAAGGTTTTGCTTCCAGTAGACGATCTGATAAATATACAATTAAATGAATATGCTGGAGTCAGCTAGCCAGTTTTATAAGAATTTGTATTCAATATAGATGGGGGTGTATTCATTATGTCAATCCGTTTGCAACACAACGAAATATCCATTTCCGAGCCTACAAAGTATTATATTTGTATTCTTGATCAGCGTAAAAATCTAAGACGATCTAGCCATGTCCGTCCGTCTGTCTGTTGAAATGTCTGTTGAGCTGAAACTTTGCCCTGATTCTTTTTTTGTCCATAAGCAGATTAAAATCGAAGATGGGCCATATCGGACTATATCTTGATATAGCCGCCGATTTAGGGTCATAGGCCCATCAAAGCCACATATATTATCCGATTTTGCTGAAATTAGAGAAAGTGAGTTGTGTTAGGCCCTTCGATATCTTTCTTCAATTTGGCCCAGATCGGTCCAGATTTGGATATAGCTGTCATGTGGACCGATCTCTCGATTCAAGGTTTTGGACCGATAAAAAGCGCATTTATTGTCCGATTTCGCCAAAATTTGGAACAGTGAGTTGTGTTAGGCCCTTCTACATCCTTCCTCAATTTGGTCTAGATCGATCTAGATTTCGATATACCTGCTATATGGACCGATCTCTCGATTTAAGGTTTTGGGCCCTTAAAAATCGCATTTATTGTCCGATGTCGCCGAAATTTGGAACAGTGAGTTAAATTAAGCCCCTCGACGTACTTTTGCAATATGGCACAGATCGGTTCAGATTTCGATATAGCTATCATATAGACCGATCTCTCGATTTAAGGTTTTGGTCCCATAATAGGCGCATTTATTCTCCCATGTCGCCAAAATTTGGAACAGTGAGCTGTGTTAAGCCCTTCTACATCCTCCCTCAATTTGGTCTAGATTGGTCTAGATTTAAATATAGCTGCCATGTAGACCAATCTCTCGGTTTAAGGTTTTGGGACCATAAAATGCGCATTGATTGTCCGATGTCGCCGAAATTTGGCGATATAGCTACTTAAAAGTAGATATAGCTACTTGAAAGACCAATAGTTTGTTATACACAATTGAATAATGACTTGTACTTATTAGTATTTGGACCAAATCGGATAATATTTCGATATAGCTGCTATGAATTTTTCACCGGATTTTGACGAAAGGTGGTTAACATATATACCCGAGGTGTTGGGTATCCCAAGTTCGGCCCGGTCGAACTTAAAGCGTTTTTACTTGTTTAAACTAAATACGAATAAAAAATACAACTACTACTAACACAAAAAATAAAACTAGTACGGTTTTTAAGGTGAACCATAAATTGCCTTGCTTCTCATGTTCCTGATGTATAACCATGGACTCTGATTGCAAACTGCCACTATAACCTAACCTAACCCTACAACATAACCTGTAACCATTCAAAATGATGTCGAGCCAATAATGCCCATTACATACCGCACATATCCCCATTTCTAATTTCTAGGATCTCTTGCGTGTTGTGTTAAAATCCATGTGAACTTTGAACAATGCCTTGGTTGTGTGTAACCAGCTTACAATTCCATTGTGCCCCAATCGTTTGTGGCGAAGGCAATGGAAATCCCAAACTTAAATTCCTAACACGTACGGAATATTAACAAGCTTTGTTTTCCTCATACTTTTTCCTGTTGTTGTTGCTGTTGGTGTTGTTGTTGTTGTAACGTAACGTTTTCCCTCTATTCCCGGGCGTATAAAAACAGTATATAAGCCATAAAAGAACGCTAATGTCTTAAGGAAACCCAACAGCCCGAATGGGGCATAGCAGCCACTTGTTGCATGCATTGGACAGCAGGGCGGCATTGGTGCGCTTGCGCATATGATAGGACGCATAAAAGTTGTACTCCTTAGAACATGCACGCACACCGTGTGACACCGATATTCATAGCTAGACGGTCACAGTACGTAAACATCGATAAGCGTTTTTAGTCTTTTGTAAAACAGTGATTTAATGAACAGTTGATCAATGCCGCCATTCATAGGCAATAATGACCGAATGTGTGTACAAGTATGCATGTATGGCTGGCAGCATGCATGCGGCGGCTATGAATTCATGCTGCCCATGGATCTTTTAGCCGTTTTCATTTCATCGAACTGAACAATAGTGCGTTGGTAATTATGAAATATTCATACAGCGTCTCACATAAAGGCACTTGTAACCACCTTTTTCTTCGTTTAATAAGTGCTTAAAGTTCTTGATCGCTGCTTTATATTCCCATTTCATTCTTTCCCCACCCCCTTTGCATTTTTATTATTATTGTTATTATTCGGTTTTGTTGTTCTTTTCAATCGTTTTAGTTGTCGCTGTCGTCGTCTGGGTGGTTATGGTGCTGGTGGTGATGGTGGTGTAGTTCCTATCTCGGGAGGATGTATACGCATTACGCTCAGTTGTTTGTTGCATTTTAATTATGAGCAAAGAAATTTCCTCTTGCCGTTGATTAAGAGTCCATTGTTGAATGTAAAGAAAATCCCAAAGTTATGTATTTGGTTTCCCCCATAACAAACAGCCCCACTCGTATAAGCCCAATAATGAAAGAACCAATAGCTCCATGTGTGCCAGTTCTTGGAAATTGTGTGAGGCCGTTTATCGCTTTAACGTAGTACGTGCATCGCGGCGGCGGAGAGGGCGTGGTGTGGACCGCTGTTAACAGGTGTCGAGCGATAACCTGCAATCATTCGAACATAAGTTCTAACATATGCATGTTTATTACGGACATGGGAATTTCAAAACGAAAGACTTAAGACATAAACTTTAGCATTGTTGACAATTAAGTATTCAGGGCGAATGAGGCTTATTGTGGCATAACATAGTGGGCTTACATCATGTGTTTTTGCCATTGTCTCGATTTGTTATGTTAAAAAGAAGAAAAATCACTACTTTATCGGGAGCCTTTGCTCCTAATCAAATAAAACAAATATTAATGTCAGATTAATTTTTATACCCACCACCGAAGGATATATCCATTATACCCTCCACCATAGGATGGGGGTATACTAATTTCGTCATTCTGTTTGTAACTACTCGTAATATTCGTCTGAGATCCCATAAAGTATATACTATATATTCTTGATCGTCATGACATTTTAAGTCGATCTACCCATATCCGTCCGTCCGTCCGTCCGTCTGTCCGTCGAAACCACGCCAACTTACGAAGGATTAAAGCTAGCCGCTTGAAATTTTGCACAAATACTTCTCATTAGTGTAGGTCGCTTGGTTGAATAATGATATTCAACAACTGTGCCAAGTATGGTTCAAATCGGTCCATAACCTGATATAGCTGTCATATAAACAGATCTTGATTTCTTGAGCCTCTAGAGGGCGCAATTCTTATCCGATTTGCCTGAAATTTTGTACGACGGATCCTCTCATCCATCCATCAACATACGTGTTTATTATGGTCTGAATCGGTCTATAGCCCGATACAGCTCCCATATAAATCGATCTCTCTATTTTACTTCTTGAGCCCCCAAAGGGCGCAATTCCTATTCGAATTGGCTGACATTTTACACAGGTCTTCAACATATAATTTAATTGTGGTCCAAACCGGACCATATCTTGATATCGCTCTAATAGCAGAGCAAATCATTTCTTATATCCTTTTGTGCCTAAGAAGAGATGCCTGGTAAAAAACTCGACAAATGCGATCCATGGTGGAGAGTATATAAGATTCGGCCCGGCCGAACTTAGCGCGCTTTTACTTGTTTTATATTCATTTTGTCATTCCATTTGCAACACATCGAAATATCAATGTCCGACCCTATAAAGTATATATATTCTTGATCTCTGTTGAAATCACGCTACAGTCTTCAGTAATAGAGATATTGTAGGATACAAAAATACTTACAACTAAAAAAAACATTTTGTTACACATTTTTTGTAAAAAATATTGATAATTTCGTTAGAAGAGATCGGAAATAGGTACTCTTAAAATTTCATGAGATCTCATTTTGATGCGGCCTACAACGAATCAGTCTCCTCTAACGAAAAAGTTGTTCAATTGGAACGATACGGAACACAATTGAAAGGTATTTGATAGTAGAAGACGAATATGATTGAATAATTGGCATAAATTCTCAGTGGGGCGAATTTTCTTTAAAAATTCCCCACCTCTGGAACATCAAATAGTCTTATCGGGGTACTATGATGCTTAATTTAAAGGTACAAAATTAGCTGTAATGAAAGTAGAGTACAAATTAGGCATTCAAATTCGGAACCGAATGTGTGTGGCCACTCCATTCCCAAAAAACCATTCTAGCGAACAAGTAGGCTCAAATGGAAGATCATTAAAAGAGAACGAATTTGATATTTATATTATGCACAAGAATAACCCCCACTCAAGTCGATCGATACAATATGGGAATCATATGAATGGTCTTTGATGTAAAGTACAAATCTTATAGCAATTTACAGCCTGTGGGTGCCCAAAAACTTCCCAAACGAACATGCGGACCGGCTGGGGCGATATGCGACCCAAGTTGAAGAACTTCTGGAGTAAAGTAAGAATCTGTTATCCGAATTTGGGGACAAGTTTCTATTAGCCTGTCGAAACCCCCAAAAACCGACATAATATTGAACTCAAATTAGGAAAATTTGAGAATAAAGTACGAAACGTACTTCCAAACTTGGTATAAAGTCGATTCAGGATAGACCAACGGGCAAAAGTCGAGCGGTGCTGATTATATAATACCCTTCCCTATAAATGGAAGTTGGACAATACCACTTTATATATAAAAGCTATGTTTAATTTTTAAATAAACTTTGATGGACTTCGTCAGAGGTTTACTGGCGGGTAAAAAAAGTCCGTACCAAATTTCAATCAAATCTGTACAAAAATTGTATAACTAAAGAGGGCAACGTTTATAGGATTTCTAAAAAAGGAGTTATTTTGCATTTCAAAGAAACGTGGTATTTTTATACCCTCCTTCAAAAAATGGAAGTATACCAATTTCGTTATTCCATATGCGTCACACCGAAATATTGATCTAAGACCCAACAAAGTATACATATTCTTGATCGTCTTGACGTTCATAGTCGATTTAGCCATGCCCGTCCGTCCATCCGCCTGTCTGTCGAAAGCACGCTAACTTTCAAAGGAGTATAGATAGGTGCTTGAAATTATGCATAAATACATCTTTTTAGTGCAAGTTTGTAAACGGGGCAAATTGCTCCATGTTTCGGTATAGCCGCCATTATGTAAATCGGTTCATAACCTGATATAACTCCCATGTAAAGCGATTTTGTATCCTCTAGACGGCACAATTACGAATCGATTTTGCTGAAATTTTGCACAAAGTGTTAAGGTTTGATCATCAACAACTGTGCCAAACATTATCTAAATCTGTTCATAACCTGCTATGGCTCCCATATAAACTTATTTCGGATCTGACTTTTTTAGCCACTAGAAGGCGCAATTCTTATCCGATTCGGCTGAAATTTTGCAGTTGAAGTGTTTTGTTTTAATTTCTAACAATTGCACCAAGTATGGTCTAAATCGGTTCCTTACTTTATATGGCTCCCATATAAACCGATCTCGGATCTTCACTTCTTGAGCCACTAGAGGGCGCAATTATTAACTGATGTAGCTGAAATTTTACATGAAGTGATTTGGTTTGACTTTCACTAACTGTGCCAAGTATGATCTTAACCGGTTTACAACCTGATACAGCTCCAATATAAACCCATCTCCCGATTATACTTCTTGAGCTAAATTCTCAATCAATTCTTCTCTTATTAGAATAAAATTTTTCACAATGACTTCCTGTATGACCTTTAACATACGTCTTAAATATGGTCTGAATCCCTTCTTAGCTTGATATAGCTCCCATATGAACAGATCTGCAAATTTTTTTTCTTTAGCCATTATAGGGCGCAATTCTTACCCGATTTGACTGAAATTTTACACAATTAATTTCTTTGGTCTCCCACAGCCAAACCACGTATGACCCCTGTTCATAACTTGGTATAGCTGAAATAGCATAGCAAATCTTATTCATTGTCCTTTGTTTGTCTATAAAGAGATATCGGCCAGAGGTCTTGACAAATGCGATACATGGAGGAGGGTAGAACGCTTTTACTTGTTTTAAAACAAATTATAGGATGATAAAGAACATCAGACAAATGACCTCACGAATTCTATCTTTGAGGTTTTGAGTCGACGCTGGGCTGTACACTTTATCTTTCACTTGGCCCCTAAGGGATAAGTCGCAAGGTGAGATCACCTCTTCCAGAGATAACACACCCCGAAAACTTTTCCCGTAAAAGAGCAATCGTTTCACGAAGCAATCTTTCGACGAAGCCCCGTATTGGCAGGATCATTACCAACCAACTCCGACCATAGAAAAAAATTAATCTTCTCTCGATAGCACAATCCATACACCATGACTGTTGAATCAATCAACCCAAAAATGCTTTAGTTTTGTAAACCGTGACTGCAAGTTTTTCACCATTTTTCTATTGAGTTTTAATACTTTCAATGCGTTGTTGAAGCGTCTGTCGTACCATTTTTATACCTACCACCATAGAATGGGGGTGTAGTCATTCCAATCTAGTCAGTCAGTTTGTAACACTTCGAAATATTCGTCTAAGACCCCATAAAGTATATAAATTCTTAATCGTCTGTAAGCTCCGAATCGTCTTAACCATGTCCGTCCGTCCGTCTGTCAAAATCACAATAGTGGTCGAACGCGTAAAGCTAGTCGTTTGATATTTTGCACAGATACTTAATATCGATGTAGGTCATTGGGGATTGCAAATGGGCCATATTGGTTCAGATTTAGATATAGCTCCCATATAGACCGATCTCCCTATTTTACTTCTTGAACCCCTGGAAGCCGCAATTTTCGCCCGATTCGGCTGAAAATGTTCCCGTAGTGTTCTGTTATGACATCAAACAACTGTGTCAAGTACGGCTCGAATCGGTTCATAATCTAATATAGCTCCCACATAAACCGATCTCCCGAATTGACATCTTGAGTCCATACAAGCCGCAACTTTTATCCGATTTGGCTAAAATTTAGCGTATAGTGTTTTATTACTACTTCCAACACAAGTGTCAAGAATGGCCCAAAACGGTCTATAACCTGATATAGCTCCCATATAAACCGATCTCCCGATTTGACTTCTTGAGTGCTTACACGCCGCAATTTTTGTCCGATTTGGCTGAAATTTTGCATGCGGTGTTCTGATACGACTATCAACAACTTTGCCAAGTACGGTTCAAAAAACCAAAAAATAACGCCCTTCAACTAAATTTATTTTGTATAACATTTTAGCAGAATCCATGGTGCTGGGTTCCCAAGATTGGGCCCGGCCGAACTTAGCACGCTTTTACTTGTTCTTTTTTATATCCCTCCACAATAGGATGGAGGTATACTAATTTCGTCATTCTGTTTGTAACACCTCGAAATATGCGTCTAAGACCCCATAAAGTATATATATTCTTGGTAGTCGTAACATTTTAAGTCGAACTAGCCATGTCCGTCCGTCTGTCCAACCGTCCGTCCGTCCGTCTGTCTGTCGAAAGCACGCTAACTTTTGAAGGAGTAGAGCTAGCCGCTTGAAATTTTGCACAAGTACTTCTTATTAGTGAAGGTCGGTTGGGATTGTAAATGGACCATATTGGTCCATGTTTTGATATAGCTGCCATACAAACCGATCTTGGGTCTTGAATTCTTAAGCATTCTTGAGCCTCTGGAAGGAGCAATTCTTATCCGATTTGACTAAAATTTCGCACATAGTGTTTTAATATCGCTTCCAACAACTGTACTATGTATGGTTCACATCGGTCTATAACCTGATATAGCTGCCATATAAACCGATCTTGGGTCTTGAATTCTTGAGCCTCTAGAGGGCGCAATTCTCGTCCGATTTGGCACAAATTTTGTACAACAGCTCCTCCCATGGCCTTCAACATACGTGTGCAATATGTTCAGAATCGATCTATAGCTTGATACAGTTCTCATATAAACCGATCTCCCGATTTCACTTCTTGAGCCCCGAATCGGACTATAACGTGATATAGCTGCTCCTCCGTCCTTATTCATTATACTTTGTTTGCCTAAAAACAGATACTGCGCAAAGAACCCGGCAGATGCGACCATGGTGGAGGGTATATAAGATTCGGCCGGACCGAACTTAGCGCGCTCTTACTTTTTGTTTCTGAAGAAGACATATTGTAGATGGGTTTTAAGTGAAATTTGAGCAAAATATATCAACTTAAACGGGTGCTACATGTAATTCCAAACAGGCAATTTTTTATCAAAGAAAAAATTGGAAAAACCCTTCGAGTTCAAACATTTTTTCAGCTCCAACCATTTAAATTTTCAAAGAAATATCACTATCCGTTCTCACACGGCATATTGTTATACCCTCCACCATAGGATGGTTGTATTCTATCTTCGACATTCTGTTTGTAACACCTCGACATATTCGTCTAAGACCCCATAATTTGTATATATTCTTGATCGCCATGACATTTTAAGTCGATCTAGCCATATCCGTCCGTCCGTCTGTCTGTCAAAAGCCAGCTATTGGGTTGCCCAAAAAGTAATTGCGGATATTTCATATAGTCGGCGTTGACAAATTTTTTTCACAACTTGTGACTCTGTAATTGCATTCTTTCTTTTGTCAGTTATCAGCTGTTACTTTTAGCTTGCTTTAGAAAAAAAGTGTAAAAAAAGTATATTTGATTAAAGTTCATTCTAAGTTTTATTAAAAATGCATTTACTTTCTTTTTAAAAATCCGCAATTACTTTTTGGGCAACCCAATAGCTTTCGAAGGAGTAAAGCTAGCCGCTTGAAATTTTGCATAAATACTTTTTATTAGGTCCATGTTTTGATATAGCTGCCATATAAACCAATCTTGAATCTTTACTTCCAGAGCCACTAGAGAACACAATTCTTATCCGATTTGGCTGAAATTTTGCATGAGGTGTTTTATTATGACTTCTAACAAATGTGCTGAGTATGGTTGAAATCCGTAAATAACCTGATATAACTGTCATATAAACCTATCTGGGGTCTTGACTTCTTGAGCGTCTTGAGGCAACAACTGTGCTAATTATGCTTAAAATCGGTCCATAAGCTGATATAGCTGCCATAAAAACAGATCTTAACTCTTGACTTCTTGAGCCACTAGATGGCGCAATTCTTATCCGATTTGGCTAAAATTTTGCCCGAGGTGTTTTGTTATGACTTTTTATAACTGTGCCTAATATGGTTCAAATCCATCCATAACCTAATATAGCTGCCATTTAAACCGATCTGGGATATTGACTTCTTGAGCCTCCAGAGGGCGTAATTATTACCCGATTTGGCTGAAATTGTGTACAACGGCTTCTCCCATGACCCATGATCAACATACGTGTCAAATATGGTCTGAATCGGTCCATAGCCCGATACAGCTCCCATATAAATCGATCTCTCTATTTTACTTATTGAGCCCCTTAAGGACGCAATCCTTACTCGAATTGACTGAAATTTTGCACAATGACTTCTACCATGGTCTCCAACGTGCAATTGAATTATGGTCCAAATCGGACCATAACTTGTTTACGTTTTGTTATGTTTTTTTACCATTTTTTTTTTCGATTTTTTCCCACTGTGCGCTGCACAAAGTTAAATTTTTTTTTAAAATTCAACTTGTGTTAAGGTTCAAAACTAACACAGTGGTTTGTACAAATAGAAGTTTTAGGTTCTCCCAAAATGCACTTTAGAGTTCTGGATGGATTTTTTTTTCTGTGAACTAAAAACCAAATGACTATACTTAACTACTCCCATTCTATGGTGATGGAATACGTACACGCCATACACAGTGGGGTCTTTGTTTTCAATGCAATGAAACAGTTATTATCATACCCACCTCAATTTCTTTTGATATGGGATAATTTCCAGTTAATACAAAGAAAAATCCATAGAAAAGTCTTAAAATCTCTTAATTTACAGCCTAGCATTTGAATGAATCAAATTCTATGAAAAACAATACCTTTGGGTTTTTTTTTTCTCCCCATAAGTCCATAAAAAATCATTATTTTCCTTCTGACACGAGCAGAAGTGAGACAAAATGGACAAGACACAAAGTGTTTCTGCTCCAGTAAGCTTCTGGGTTACAACATCGTCAACACATTCGTCTGATCTCCCGCATCTTTTACAAGGCATAGAAGCGAAACAAAACACATTTTCAAATTAGGGCCAGAGCACTTTGAGGAGACAAATGATGTGGAGGAGAATGTCTCTGGCGGACGGTGTAAAAGGAGGCTGATTGTGAAATACCAATCCGGTGGGTACTGCATTACAAAGACCCAAATATGACATGTAAAATCATGGCATTTAATTTATTAACATGCAGTTAACAGTAAATCACACAAGCCAACGACCCAATAGACAGACACACAGTTCTGGAGTCAGAGGTTAACGGGGCTCCAGCAAGGCAGCAACAGCAGCAGCAGCAGCAGCCAGAGCGCAAACATACCAAATGGATGAACGGCCAGACGGGCCGTTGTACGGACTCTGAAACAATCACGCCATCGAAACAAAGAACACAATGATGAAAATGAAATGAAGTGAAATGAAATGAGTTTGGAGTTGAGTATGAATCAATTATACATTATTTCGGCTAAATGGTAACAGCAGTTTGACCCACATTTCAAATTAAATCATTACTCACGTACCACAGTTTTTGACAATCTGTAGTCGAGTGTGCGCGCAATACAACAGCCCAGTTCAGCACAGCACAGCACAGATACATATGACGATGTACTCGTACAGATACGATAAAACAATGCAGACCATTAATGGAACACGCTTAAATGCTAAACGAAACATGTTCGAATTGTTTTCATCTACCTTTTTCTTCCCCACCTCCCCCTCCTCCCCCTCCTCCCAGAAGCTTTGACGGGTGGTGTGGAGGGGCGAGCTCTACGCAGGAGAGGTGTTGTTGTTTTGACAATATACCCCCAGACATTTGGATACCTGTGTTGCCCAACACATTCGGATAATTAATTACGAAAAATATAGAACAGTTTAATGTCGAGTCTTCGTACCCATACTGCCTGCCTGTCACTGCTCGCCAGTCTGCTTTCTATCTTTCGCTCTATCCAAAGTCAGCCAGCATTACGATTACATGCAGTTTTCGGTGAAGAAGATCCGCCAAGGCCCAGCTTGTTGAAAATCGAATATGGAACATCACAAGGCAGCTGCGATCCAAAGCGACAGCATCAACACGTACTACTTTGCATTTCGGAAAAAAGAGAAGAGTTCATTGTTAATAATCACATGAAATCATAACCCAAAAACAATAAAGAACAGAAAGCATAAAACACAACTCGAAAAGATGGTCTGTCAATAACCCCGGGCCAAAAGAAACATTAACAAATGTACTTGTACTTGTACATTTGTTGGCCACAGCCACAGCCACAGCCAGAATAACTACGAACAACTGAGAGCAAACAGCTAACAATTGTTGTTAACACTTTCAAAGCGCGGCTACTTGCCCCACCGACATATTGGAAGGGGGGAGCACAAAGTATTCTCGACGACTCGCTTTTCGAGCGAGAAGTTGGAAAATGAAGCATTGAAGTGAGGTGAAAATTTAACACTTTTATGCGGGTTAGATGTTTTCAAGACATCTCAACCCAACATAATTTATCATTTTCAAGGAGGTTTCGGCTCTTCCACCGACTTTTCTCTCCTCCCATCCTTCCCCACCGCGCCCACTCTGACAACAACGAAAGCGAAAAGCCAAGAAAATCTAAAGCACTGCCATACCAAGTCATCGAACAAAAGGGAAAATATGTTCTTTTTTTCGGCCAACCAACAGACTAATGACAGTTATTAATAATCCAAAACACAAAAAAGTACGACTAAGGAGAAAAGTGGAAATAGAAAAACGAAAAGCCAACATGGAAGTTGGACTTGCTAGGGTGTGTGTGTGTGTGTGTGTGTGTGTGCTAGACAAAACAAAAGACTTAAAGCCCAAACCTTCTGACCATGTGCAGGCAAGGCATACAATGTTGTCATACTTCAATACAATGTAATACCCCGAGATGTTATGTCTACAACACATTGCAGTAAGTTGGCGCGTACAACCGAACCAATACTCATATGTGTAAAACTTGGAGTTCGAATTTTAAGCGGAAACCCCATATAAACATTTAACAAATATTTATACACGACCGTTAACTTCGATTTGGCCGTAGCAAAACCTTCTACAAGGAAACAGTCAAACATGAATGTAACACAATTCACATTCCAAACTGTGGAGAGCTGGTATAAAACACGAGTTGATTTCTTCAGACTCCAAAATGAATGAAATGCTACAAGTACTAAGGGGCCAAAACTTCTATCAAAATATCAAATTTTCTCATCTATGCATCTAGAATTCAACCCATGCCAACGCTCGATAGTCGGTGTATGAAATACGGTGCGGAAATTAAACAGCCCCAAACAACTGTGGGCGTGCACCTAAGCCAGTAATCGGCTTGTTGTGCGCAAGAATCTAAGTCAAGAATTCCGTACTACTAAAAAAATCCCTTATTATTTTCCACACCACGCCTCTATGTTGGTTCATATCTGGCATCGGTGTCTGTTAGCAGCGAAAGCCAGGCATTAACATAGGAAATGCTACAACGTCTCATCATCCTCCCCACATGCGCTACACATAAGATCACTTGCCGCACCTATTTTGCAAAAGTGGGCTCGTAGTTATAAGTGTCTCTTTTTGATATCGAAACCTGCACTGAGTAATTGCCTCGTCTTGTCATGATCCGGGGTCTCCCCATAGGATTTTCGTCGTCCTACCGACCATTTAGCTGTTCCACAGTATTCGACGCCCACGCCCTTAACTCGGACTGTGTCGTCCCAAAAGGCTACGGATTAACCAAGTTCATAGAAGGCTGTCCTCTGGCCTTTCATTCCCCCTTACTCCGCTATGGCCTGGCACGCAAACTATGCGGATCGCGTCATACTCAAAGAAGGCGTTAATCTCCTTCTTACACTCCAAGACAATTCTAGACCTTACCGTACTGGTTGTTATTTTACTGTCCGTAAAGATGTTTACACTCGACGTCCTCGTGTTTACACCACACCACCTCCGTGATCGCCTGGATCTACGCCTGCGGGACCGTATTATGGTCAGGCAATCGAAAATAGATCTCAGTCCCTGGGTTCTCAATGTAGACCCCTATGCCCACTCTGTTCTATAGCTTTATTCTATCTGTGTAGCATGATATTACAGATGGTAATACCAAAATTCTGACAATTCAAGAATGTGCCACTTGCAGCATTGCCTAACACTCGACCTCAAGTGTCGTCCCAGGTATCCGATCGGAAACCTCTTCCATTCCTCCCAGGTTTCCCATCGTCGCCTCGATTATACCGCGATGGTATGACCAGCTTCTTTCCTGTATCCATTCTCCCATCGTCTTAAGTCTCATAGCCGCAGTGGTTGTCTCACACTTAATCTGTATGTCTATGGATCGGATATCTCGAATAGTCTCCAGCGTGGTCCACATCCGCCTATGCCAAAACATCATGTTCACTGAAACTGTTGTTTTATCCTTAGGTTGCACGTTATCTCCATCGCAGTCACCAAACTACTAAGGCATGAGAAAGTATTAGTCTAATTACACTCTTGTAGAGCCAGTGGACTATCCTTAGAGTCAATTCACATTTAGATTGCCCCAATCTGTTAGCCTTCTTAACACGCTACTGAAGGTGATACTTCCAATTAAATTTCCTGTCCAAGATCACTCCTAAGTATTTTACATTGTCGTCAAATTGCCCCACCTTCGCCTTTCTCCTGAACAGGCAGATTTCAGTCTTTTATGAATTAACATTGAGACCCCTAGCTCTAGCGCAGTCGTATGCCATCTGCAAAACCATTTCAGCCCTTCGGCATTGGGATCTTTACCCCTTTGAAGAATTATAACATCGTCTGCACCGCCAATGGCCGCTCTCAAGACCGGCGCCAAAGAACACGCCTATTATCGGTATAAAAACTACTATGTGTACGCCCCTAGTAACATATAAGCTAAGACTTCGGAATCAAGACCGAGAGGCAACGAATGACAGATGGTCAGAAAGGTTGAGGGCTGTGAACACTCCAAAATTCTGAACTGGAAAAGATCTACCGCTTTGCTTTCGCTGGCTGGAACAGACAGGTCACTGCCTGAACGGAAAACATACTGACAGACTGAACGTTACAAGTAACGGCTTTTGCAGAAGGTGTGAGGACGTCGAGGAAGAATAGACTGTAGAACATCTGCTGTGTGTGTGTCCCTTACTGGCAGTCAGAATTAGATCTACTTAATTTTGTCATGTCATTTCTTCAAGAACTTGTCTGATAAAGCGGATGTGAACATTGGCAAGTTGTTGGACTATTTGGAGCGATCTGGATGGTTCAACTGTTGGAACTAGAATGTATCTCCTCTTCCCTTGTTTCTGTGGTATCACAATGGACGAAAACGTCTGAGCCTGATGGCTGACTGCCACTTAAACCTAACCGTACCTAACCTATATCAAAATATATAACAAATGCAAATTTGCCGAAAAACATTCCATTATGGAACAGTGCGCAAACTTCTCGCATGTCCGTGAGAGCTTTCCAACACAAGTTTAAGCGCAATGGTAAGGGATCTCCCAAAATCAAATTCCGGCGTTACAACCGCCCATACTACGGTTATAAAGTCCAAATTTAAATTGGACTAAATGTCCATGAACATTCCATTAAGGATCAGGGCATACTTGTCTCATATCAATGAGTGCAGTCCGATTAAAGTTTAAGCTCAATGATAAGAGACCTCCTCGTTTATGCCCATTCCGAACGGCATGCCGCATGGCGTCACCACTTGGTAAAGAAGATTTCTCATGGCAGGATACCTCAAAAATGTAGCCAGCATAAGTAAGGCGAACCGCTCAAAATTTTTCTGATATTCATGCCGAGATTTGAACCCAGGCGTTCGGCGTCATAGGCGGACATGCTAACTTCTGCGCCATAGTGGTCTCCAATATAGGAAAAATTAAAGTACTAAAATTTCAAGAACTATACAAAACCAGTAAGGAAAGACAAAAGTCGGGCGGGGCCGATTATATAATACCCAACACCACCTAGTATACGTGCTACTTTTAATATATTAAACTTATCTCCAAATCTAGTCAGAAATTAGTTTTGCATACCTATTGACATATCGGATAAAAAATATATATATATGGGAATAGTAAATTTAAATCGAAACCTAATTTTATGAACTTTTGCACACGTATTGGGAAGTCAAATTAAACACCTCGTGCTAAATCTTTTTAGGATCGGACTAAAATTGTGGCTTCTACAGGCTTAAATAACCATATGGAATGAAATATATATATGTGAGCTATATCTAAATCTGAACCGATTTTTTATGAAAATTTGCGCACATATGTAGACGTCAAATAAAACACTCCATGCAAAATTTTGTAAAAATCGGACTAAAATTGTGGCTTCCACAGCCTGGAAATTCCATATCGGATGAAAGATATATATGGGAGCTATATCTAAATCTGGACCGATTTTTATGAAATTTTATACACACATAATGACTTCAAGTAAAACACCTCGCCCAAAATCTTTTAAAGATCGGACTAAAATTGTGCCTTCTACGGCCTGAAAAATCCATATCAGACGAAAGATATATATGGGTGCTATATCTAAATCTGAATCGATTTTTATGGAATTTTGTCAACACATTAGGACTTCAAATAAAATAACTCGCGCAAAATCTCTTAAAGATCAGACTTAAATTGTGGCTTCTACAGCCGTAAAAGTCCATATCGGATGAAAGATATATATGGGAGCTATATCTAAATCTAAACCGATTTTTTCAAAATCAATAGCATTCGTCCTTGGGCCAAAGAAGTGACATGCGCAAAATTTCAAGACAATCAGACAATAAATGCGACCTGTAACTTGATCACAAGAATATATGGACAGACAGACGGGCATGGCTAAATCGAATCAGGAAGTGATTCTGAGCCGATCGGTGTGTTTATCAGTGGGTCTAGCTCTTCTCCTCCTTAGCGTTGCAAACAAATGCACAAACTTATCATACCCTGTAAGACAAAATGTAGAATAAACGTGTAGAAGTGGGGAGCGCCGCAGTTGACACTTTTTTGACACTATTCGAAATATTGAATAAGTCTAGTGTCTGAATTACTTTCTATTATAATTAATACTCCAGCTAATAAAAAGACATGGTCAGATTAGCATATGCTAATATGAAGTCGACTATGGCTGTCTGTATTTTATTTCATTATTAAGGCACTTTCTTAACGATTAAATTTTTTCTCAAAGTGGTGATTCGAACGTTTTTCTTAATTCTCTCAATAGAGACGAGAATTCAAGTTTGCCTAAAACCATGGGTGACACTATTACCTGCTTTCGTTGTGAAAAGCCTTTGTTTCCACTTTCCTTTGAAACATCTTCTAGGGCTAGTTTGTGGCTATAGTCCTCTTCTGACATTTTACAAATGACAAGAACATCCGAAGCACACCCCATAAAATGTTGCCGACCGATCCATACGAGAGCTTCAAGACATTTAACAAGAGCCTAACAATGGATGTTTTTGTCTTCTCCATTTTCATTTTGATTTTCTTTAATGTCATGTAAATCCCACATTTAACCACAATTACCATTGTCTGCCGAAATGCAGACAGAAAAACTAACATTCGCAGCAGATGCAAGCCTTCAACTGAACACAAAACCGGCAATGGCAACAAAAGAAGACACCTTGGCCGAATAGCCGATAGAATTGTCGTGGCAAAAGCAGCGACAAGCACACCATCAGCTCTACTTGAAACACAGCACTTAAAGTTCAACAAAATGGCAAAAGGACTTTTTTGGAGGAAGTTCTAAAGCTCAACTCCTAAAAAAAACCTAGAATAAGAAGAAGTTATTCACCCAAGCAAAAAACAAAATGTTCAATTTTCGGAAGGTTCCCCTAAGACAAGAAAAAAACTCGCAAATAGGAATCTTTTGAATCACTTCTTTACTGAGGGCCTTGTTTTTGTGGCATTGTTTTGCGGCTGCTTCAATGCAGCGCATGTTTACCGCGAATTCGTGAAACGTGATGTGATGCCTCTACGCGCTGCGCTCCATGTTTTGTTTCGTTTTTAGATTTTCCAATTGAACGAAAAAGGAAACTTTTTGGGTGATATTTTCTTTTTTTTTCTCTCTTTGTAAAGATTTGGCTAAAAGATGCCTTTTTCATTTGAATTGTAAAGCAAATCTTCTAGTGATGCTGCCTCCTTCTTTTTTTGGTTTTGTTTGCTTCTTTTTTACATCTAATTTGTGCATCATGCAGAACATGTTACGAAAAAGGGAAAACGAAATGTCAACGATATAAATGTGCGATTATTTTTGTAAGCCCTGAACTGGTTGAATATATGGGTTATTAATAGCACTACAGAAGGCAGTTGATATTATTGCAGATACGTATATGCCTTTCCATACAGGCGTAAGAGGAAATTAAAACTAAAATAACAAGGAAAAGGGGTTAAGTTCGGCCTGGCTGAACTTTGGATATCCACCATCTCGGGCATATATGCAAACCATTTTTCGTCACACTCCGGTGAAAAATGCATAATTTATGCCCCCATAACAGCTTCATCGAAATATTGTCCGATTTGGACCATATTCGACACACATATTGAGTGGTCTAATAAGTAAAGTCATTATTCAAATTTCGGCGAAATCGGACCATTAATGCGTCTTTTATGGGCCCAAGACCTTAAATCGAGAGATCGGTCTATATGGCAGCTATATCCAAATCTGACCTGATCTGAGCCAAACCGAAGAAGAATTTTGAAGGGCCTAAAATCGGACAATTAATGCGCCGGTGTATCCACATGTGGACCGATCTAGGCCAAATTGAAGAAATATGTCGTAGGGCCTAACACAACTCACTGTCCCAAATTTCAGCAAAATCGGATTATAAATGTGGCTTTTATGGGCCTAAGACCCCAAATCGGCGGATCGATCTATATGGGGGCTATATCAAGATATAATACGATATAGCCCATCTTCGAACTTAACCTGCTTATCGACAAAAAAAAAAAAAGAATTTGTGCAAAATTTCAGCTCAATATCTCCATTTTTAAAGACTGTAGCGTGGCTAGATCGTCTTAGATTTTTACGCTGATCAAGAATATATATACTTTATAGGGTCGGAAATGGATATATCGATATGTTGCAAACGGAATGACAAAACGAATACACCCCCATCCTTCGGTGGTGGGTATAAAAAGTAGAAACAAACAAGTAAAACGTCGTTAAGTTCGGCCGGCCCAAACTTTGCATACCCACCACCTCGGGTACACATATAAACCACCTTCCGTCAAACTCCGGTGAAAAATGCCCCGTAGCAGCTATACCGAAATATGTTTCGATTTGGACCAAATACTTATAAGTACAAGTCATTGTTCAATTGTGTATAACAAAATATTGGTCTTTTTAGTAGTTACATCTAAAAATAAACCGATCTGAACCATATGCGACACTGATGTCGAGAAGCCTAACATAAGTCACTGTGTCAAACTTCAGTGAAATCGGATTACAAAAGCGTATTTTATGGGGCCAAGAGATCGAGAGATCGGTCTATATGGTAGCTATAACCTAATCTTGACCGATCTGGGCCAAATTGCAAAAATATGTCGAAGAGCCTAATACAACTCTCTGTCCCAAATTTCGGCGAAATCTGGCAATAAATGCTCCTTTTATGGGTCCAAAACCTTGAATCGAGAGATCGGTCTATATGGTAGCTATATCCAAATCTGAACCGATCTGAGCCAAATTGAAGAATAATGTCGAAGGGCTTAACACAACTCAATGTCCCAAAGTTTTGGCGACATCGGATAATAAATACGCTTATTATGGGCCCAAAACCTTATATCGAAATATCGATCTATATGGCAGCTATATTCAAATCTGTACCGATCTGGGCCGAATTGAAGACGAATGTCAAGTGGCCTAACACACCTCACTGTCCCAAATTTCGGCGACATCGGACAATAAGTGCGCCTTTTATGGGCCCGAAACCTTAACTTTTCTATTACACAAGGAATTCGACAAGCACACCCGTATTGTCATTGATCACCATGATAGCATTGCTTAACCATTGCACGACTTGGCGTGACAAAATCATTGAAAACCTTAGCTGAGAAGGCAAGACTTCCCAACACTGATAGAAATTTCTGTGGTTCTTACCTTTTTCTCCAAAATTCACAAAGGCAATTTTTAACTACGTGAAGTAAGTTGACCGGTATCCTATATGAATTCATGGTCAATGAGTTGCTCAACAAGAAAAAGAAAGGTTGTATCCATAGAAAAACTCTCAATAGATATTCAGCCAAAAAATTAAAATCGATAGTACCATCGATAGATATTGCCAGCTCTACAAACTATTGGGTTGCCCAAAAAGTAATTGTCGGTAAAATATTGGGTTGCCCAAAAATTAATTGCGGATTTTTCATATAGTCGGTGTTGACAAGTTTTTTCACAGCTTGTGACTCTGTAATTGCATTTTTTCTTCTGTCAGTTATCAGCTGCTACTTTTAGCTTGCTTTAGAAAAAAAGTGTAAAAAATGTATATTTGATTAAAGTTCATTCTAAGTTTTATTAAAAATGCATTTACTTTCTTTTAAAAAATCCGAAATTACTTTTTGGGCAACCTAGTAATATAGTCGGCGATGACAAATTTTTTCAACGGCTTGTGACTCTGTAATTGCATTCTTTCTTCTGTCAGTTATCAGCTGTTACTTTTAGCTTGCTTTAGAAAAAAAGTGCGCGAAATTTTGTTTACATTTGTTTGTATGGCGTCAATTTTAATATGGGTACCACATGTATTGCAAGAAATTCATTTAACAAACCGAATCAACGCTTGTGATATGCACCTTAAACGCAATGAATTCGATCCGTTTTTAAAACGAATCATAACTGGAGATGACAAATGGATTGTTTACAACAACGTTAGTCGAAAACGATCATGGTCCAAGCATGGTGAACCAGCTCAAACCACTTCAAAAGAAGAAGGTTATGCTGTCTGTTTGGTGGGATTGGAAGGGTGTGGTATATTTTGAGCTGCTTCCAAGGAACCAAACGATTAATTCGGATGTTTACTGTCAACAATTGGACAAATTGAATACAGCCATCAAGGAGAAGCGACCAGAATTGGTCAATCGTAAAGGTGTCATATTCCACCAGGACAACGCTAGACCGCACACATCTTTGGTCACTCGCCAAAAACTGAGTGAGCTTGGCTGGGAACTTCTGATGCATCCACCATATAGCCCTGACCTTGCACCATCAGACTACCATTTATTTCGATCTTTGCAGAACTCCTTAAATGGTAAAACTTTCGGCAATGATGAGGCTATAAAATCGCACTTGATTCAGTTTTTTGCAGATAAAGGCCAGAAGTTCTATGAGCGCGGAATACTAAATTTGCCAGGAAGATGGCAAAAGGTTATCGAACAAAATGGCAATTATATATTTGATTAAAGTTCATTCTAAGTCGTGCAGAATATAGAACAGACGGTGGAATCCTGAAAAGCGCGCACCACACTACAACAACAAACAGAATTGAAGATCTGACTCCTGAAGTTGGGTATACACTACACGACATGCGATTTAAACCACCAACTTTTTACCATGGCTCTCTTGCGATGTATAGGGCAAGAGTTGCCTTTCTTGCCTTTTCCAAAATCTTTGATATGAAGTTCAATCTCCTATCTAGTAAAACTCCCAGGTATTTTGAGCTTTAATTAAATGAAACATTCTCTCCTCCCAAGGAGACAGGTGTCAATGTGGGTAACTTCCGATTTCTAAAAATTATATAGTCTATGTTTCCTTCCAGACAAACTTACACAATCTGTGAAAATTTAAAGAAAATCGATTCAGCCGTGTTAGATTCTACGGAACAAACATATAGTCATGATGGGTCATATGCCCATTTAAGGCATTTTTGGCAGGTAAGGTAACCCCCTATACTTCCATCTGATTTTGTATGCCAGATTCGTAATCTACTCTCGAGTACCTTTCATTTGAGACCCTTATTGACATGAATGTCCAATGTGTCTATTTGGCAGAATTTCGGGGTTGAGGCGGCCCAATGGGTACTTTAATACCATATTCGTATTCTACTTTCCAATACCTTTCATTTGAATCTCATATTGTCCCGATCGGACCACTTTTGATTTTGGGTGGTGTTTTTGGGTAACGAAGGAGGGTCCGCCCCCTTCCAAACCCAACAAATTATTACGCCAATTTCTCCTTTCTGTCCATATTCGCAATCTACTCACGAACACATATACCAAGAACATATTATATTCTTTGTCTTCGTAAAATTCCAAGATGGATAACATCTACATGGAATGAAAATTTCACCAAAATCGGTTTATCCCTATTTAAGTATATACAGAACATACAAACCGCAACGCTTTGACTTTTTTATATAGGACGAAGATTTAAGATTAGCCCAAATGAGGCGCAGTTGAACGATACTTTTTCGAAGGTTAGAAGGCTCAAATCCTGACAAGCGTCCCCAGAATAAGTGAGAGGATAACAACAGCTGATATTTTTATCGTTATCAATAGCACTGTAAATTTTCATTTTCAACAAAATATTAACACAATTTAATGGAATTTAATTTTTTTCTTCTCTACAAGGAAATGAAAAAAAAAATTACAAAAATTAAGAATTAAGAATTAAAACCGAATGTATACTCCATCAAAGCAGCAACTTTAAAATTGTTGTTTTTTTTTTTGTTTTGTTTGCAATATACGAATAACACCATTGGGCTAATGATGTGCCTGCGCTAGAATACCGCAGTTGCTTTTACACTTCGAAGCAGAGATCATGAGCTTGTAGCTGGATCTAGTGGTGGCAATGATTGGGATGTTGATCATGTTGCTGCAGAAGTTGAATTTTTGCAGTTGATTCTTCCTCAGTTGCAATTGCTGGTGCCCGGTGTTATTTTTATATGCCATGAAAACAGAAAACATGATCATCTCTTACTTGGCTTGTATTTGTATACTGCGTTGATGATTCTCCTAGAGAATCAGCCTTTCATTTTCATTACACAAACAGAAAGACAGACGGACAGACGCAGCATCATTTATGTACCGAATTCGTATAAGTTGAAAACAATACCCAATATTAAAATGGCCACAAGCATTATGAAAATGAATTCCTGAAGACAAAGAAGAAAACAAACGAGCCAACCTCAGTAGCTTGACTTAAAAGCCCAAATAACAAAATGAAAAAGAAAAAAAAATACAATAAAGTTTATTTTGCAGACTATTAAAAACATTATCACTAAATGAAATCTGGGGGGGGGGGGAATAATAAGAATTGCCTTTTCTCTTCAACCTCAACTGAAGACATTCATCATAACTTTGTAGCATAGCTTCCTTCTCGAGCATAAAATGTCACTTTTATTGTTGGCGGTGGCGGCGTGTTTATCTTTTGTGACTTTTTCCCAAAGACAAAACTGCATAATAAACCGTTTGTTGAACGTTTACGTGCTTTCCGCATCGGAAGTGGGTTAAAGCTCTAAAACCAAACGGTTTTATTGACCCCTGTCATTTGGACTCGGGACGCACGTGTTAATTGGCCACTTGCCATTAAACATAAAAGAAACTCTGACATAAACAGCAGCCATTATTCAATACTCTTTCTTTTGGTTTGACTTCGGTTTATGACCCAAAGATTTACTATCAAAAACCGCTCAGTTTCCAGAATTATATTTGCAGCTCTTTTGCATTGTTGTTGTATGTGTGTGTGTTTTTTTTTTCGTTTACGATTAACCATAGATTTTCTACGCTGTTTTAATGTGACATGTTTATGAGGCTTGGTAGTTACATCTTTGCATTTTGTTTCTCTTAATTTTCACTGCTGATGATGAAATATCCCAAAATAAAAAAATAAATATTAAATTTTAATTATTTAAATAGACACTAGAAGTCTAACTTTACGCAATTGTTGTCTATAATAATAAGAAAGAAAAACAAATGAAAAGGCATTAAGTTAGGCCAGGCCGAACATGGTGTGAATATATATCAGGTATATATGTACATTAGTCACATTTTAACAAAATCCGGCGGAAATGAACCTCTTATGAACCCGTTGCAACTATATCGAATTATGTTCTAATCTAGACCTCGCTCGTTGACTGTCTAACGCTACTTACTGTTCCAAAATTCAACGAAATCGGGTATTAAAAAATCGATTTATGGGTGAAATTCCCCTTAAATCGAGAGATCTGCGTATATGGCAGTTATATTCAAATATGGTCCGATCTAAACCATACTCTGCACTGAGAACGAGATCTGATGCAGCTCTCAGTGTCAAATTTCAGCGAAATTAACAAATGCGGTTTTCATGCGACTTAGACGTTTTAACGAAAGAACGATCTATATTGGGGCTGTATCAAGATATTGTCTGATCTGAAACATATTCGATACGGATGTTGAGGATCCAAAGACAACTTACTCACTGTGCCAAATTTCAGCGAAATCAGGAGCTAAATGCGGCTTCTATGGGTTTCAGATCTGAAATCAGGAGGCTATATATGGGGGCTATGTGAAATCAACACATATGATACGGCATGCAAACGAAAGACTTAAGACACAAACCTGCTAAAATTCCTTCAAATGTTAGGCTGGTTTTACAAGGCACATATGGTTTTAGAAGAATTTAAAGAATGTAGCGTCTAAGGATAAGCATGTAAAAGCTCATTGAAATGTTTATCCTTAGGCTTTATATAAAGGAAAAGAAAACTTTTTTGAGTACGAGGGTTGCATTTATATATCGCGATTGGGCAACACTTAAGTTGCAATTTGCCAACTGACAGCTCTATCGTAGAGCTTGACAGTTTTGAGGTTATAAGTACTCAGAACTTTTTGACATATGAGCGCTATTTGTGTTGTTTGCAGTAACTTAGAAGATTCATCTCGCCCAAACAACGGTATTATTTAAATCGTAAACATGTTCGTGCTATTATCAACAACAATGCATCGATGAACCTAATTCAAATTTTTGGCGATGAAGCTCCAACAAGGACCAGTGTTTATCGATGGTATGGTGAATTCAATCGAGGTCGTAGTTCACTCCAAGACGAATTTCGTGAAGGTCGCACAAAATCAGATGTTGTTCCAAAAACCATTGATACTCTGCGCCATCGTGTATCGTGTGATAGAGACAAACTTGGGCATTAGTGGGACCAGCATACATACAGTATTGCATGAACCTTTGACCGTCAACAAAATTTGTTCGCGTTGGATCGCACACAATTTGTCAATCTCTCAAGAAAAGCCTCGTGTCGATTGGTCTAAACAAATGCGAAATGGAGATATACGAAACAATTGCATTTGAGCACTCAAAACAACGATTTGATGAGTCATCCACCGTATAGTCCTGACTTGGCACCGAATGACTTCTTGTTATTCCAGTACGTAAAAAATAAAATGAGAGGTCAACGTTTTTCGACACCTGAGGAAGCGGTTGATGCGTTCAGAATGCATGTTTTGGAGCAATCAGCAAAAGTGCTTCGACAATTGGTTCAAACACATGCAAAAGTGTATAGATCTTAATGGGGAATATTTTGAAAAACAATAAAGCGACTTTCGATGATTAATATATGTTTTTGTGTTCTCTAATCCCGAAATATAAAAGGCAACCCTCGTACATAGGATCTAGGAAACCAGTCATATGCCCTTACAAAGTATAAAACATTATTTCTGACTTACTTTAAAAATCAAGGGTATTTTACTTTCTATTTATAATAGACCATAGGCTAGGTCTGCAGCCAGACAATATCCGATTATATGAATTACTAGTCGAACCGGGCTCGCTCCGCTGCGCCTTCTTTAACTCTCTAATATTTTTTTAGGGTGGGGACACTTTGCCCTGAATGCAGATATCGAATTCGTGCCATTGTAGCCTATGACGCTGAACGTGTTAGAATCCTGGCGATAATATCAGACAAAGCGGTGTTATTCCCCTCTTAATGCTGCCGACATTTGCGAGGTAAAATGCCATGCATGGTCATTTATAATATTTTCCCCAAAGAGGTGTCGCACTATGGGACGCCGTTCGGACTCGGCTATAAAAAAAGGTCCCTTATCATAGAGTTTAAACTTGAATCGGAAAGCACTCATTGATGTGTAAGAATTTGTGCCTTCTCGGTTTCTGGTGGTAATGTTCTTATTAGGGGAGGGATGCCACCTCAGATATTTCGACTCAAATATGGATATCAAATTCGTGCTGCACTTCCAAATCCCTTTAATTTGAGCCCCATATTGCCATGGCCGGTAAATATGAATCGTTTGGAGGGTGTTTTTGGGGATGGGGCGGCGATTAGCACTTTGCACTGAAAATTGATATCAAATTCATTCTCTATTCCCAACGGAAACGAAGTTCAGTTTAGGGTGTGCTTTAGAGCGTACCCCCAAACACTTGGCTCCAAAATTGGATATCAAATTCATTTTCTACTCTCAAATACCTATCATTTGGGTCCCGTATTGTCATAATGGGTCAAATAACCCATTTGAGGTATCTTTGGGAGGAAATACACCTGGACATGAACCCAAATTTTAATGTAATATTCGTAATCTACTCCCTAATACCTTTCATTTGAGTCCCATATAGTCATGGTCGGCTAATATGCCCATTTAGGGGTATTTGGGGGGTGGGCGACCTCCCATTACTTGGACCTAATGTTTTATGCCATATTTGTAATCTACTGCCTAATCCTTTTCATTTGAGTCCCATATTGACATGAACTTCGAATATATCTATTTAGAGGAGTTTTGGGGTGTGGGGTTGGCCCGCTGGGTACTTGGACCCAAATTTTGATACCATATTCGTTTTCTGGTCTCCAATACCTTTCAATAGCCTTATTGTGCCCATCGGACAACTTTCGGATCGGGTGGCGCCTCCACCCGATATCTAAAAATTATATATCCTATGTTTCCTTCCAGACAAACGTTTGAAAATTTTAAGAAAATCAATTCAGCCAAGTATCAATCAGTCAAAATGGGTCTAATGGCCCGTTGAATACTTAGACTCAAATTTTAATACCATATATGTATTCTACTTTCGAATACTTTTCCTTTGCTACCTATATTGTCCCGATCGGTCCACTTTTGATATTGGGTAGTGTTTTTGGCATAAGGGAGAGGGTCCGTTCCCCTTCCGACACCGAAAAATTATATAGCCTATGTTTCCTTCCAGACCAACCTACACAATATGCGAAAATTTCGAGAAAATCGGTTCTGCCGTTTTTCAGCCTATACGGAACAAACCGATTCCCATATATCCGTGATTGGCTAATGTGCCCATTTTGGGCGGTTTTGTGGGGGGTTAGGGTGACCTCCAATACTTTGACATGAATTTGTATGCCAGATTCATTAACTACTCCCGCATACTTTTCATTTGATACCCATATTGTCCTCATCGGTCCACTTGGGTGGTGTTTTTGGCGTAACGGTGAAGGGTCCGCCCCCTTCCGTTATCAATAAATTATAAAGCCTATTCCTACTTCCTGACCATATTCGTAATCTACTCCCGAATACCTTTCATTTGAGTCCCATATTGACAAGACCGTCAAAAAACCTATTTTAAGGGGTTTTGGGGCTGGGGCGGCCCCTCATGTACTTGGACCCAACTTTTATTATGAAATTCGAACTCTACTCTTGAATACCTTTCATATGAATCCCATATTGTCCCGATTGGTCCACTTTTATTTTTGGGTAGTACTTTTACGGTAAGGAGGAGGGTCCGCCCCCTTCCCGATATCAAAAAAGTATATAGCAAATTTTTCCTTCCAGACCAACCTACACTACCTTTGAAATTTTCAAGGTAAAAATCATGAAAACTGAGCTATGGACCAGTTTCTGGGTCATGGTTTTAGGTATGGAAAAATCCAGTTTTGGGCCATAGTATTAGGTCAGATGAACAAAGCCCAAGAAGGTTTAGAGTACTCATCCCAAACATATGTATGGGGCTTTAATATAACCTTGATAGAATACTGGTACAGGTATCCAATTACTATGTAGTGGGTATTCAAAACTCTTTCCGGTCGAATTTTCGCTTTTTTATGTGCTTTTATTGAAAACATGCATATTTTTAAAATATTTTACAAATTTGTCAATTATCGATATCTAAGAAGAAAAATATCAAAACTATCGAATTGAGCGAATATCGATAGTTCGCCAGCTCTAACACATTGGCGGTATGCATTGACATCAAGGGACCGGCACACTCATCCAATTCTTAGACCAGAACCGGGTGGGCCGGGTTCTTAGAGACTGGATAATAAGGAAAAAAGAGGTTCAGGGCACGCCACAAGGGGCATTTTATCACCACTTCTGTGGGTGACCACCAGAAATATCCTATTAAGGATGCAGTCTGAGGAGGGATTTAAGCCCCGTTGCTATGCAGACGATATTATAATACTTCTAAGGTGGTGGAATCCCAATCCGCTATGCAGAAAAACCGAGAGTCTTAGGAATGTCATACGTCTGGGTTAGGATCTGAATGTTAGCCGTGGAAGACTGAAATCTGCCTGTTTACGAGGAGTACGAAGGTGAGACAATTTGACCCACCGCGTTCTCTCAACAGAACGATTTCGACATCCGAAAAGTTCATATACATACTTAGGAGTGATCTCGGACAGGAAACTAAACTAGAACTGTCACATTTGGCAGTGTACCGAGAAGTCTCACTGAAGTTGGACACTATGGAGACGTGTGTCGTAGACCTCAATGCGAGAATAGTCCACTGGGCCTTCAGTAGAGTGATTAGACCAGTAACCACTTATGCCTCAATAGTTTGGTGGACTACGATGGAAAAAAATTAAACATAAGGATTTTACAAAGAACATGTGGGGCGATGAGGGCCACGCTAGGGTAGTAGAGACTATTCTAGATATGCGACCCAGAGACATACATATTTAGAATGAGACAGCCACTGCGACTTAATACAATGGGAGATTGGGTAGAGGACAGGAGCAGGTTATATCAAATTTCTGCAAATTTTGTCCATGCACATTCCACTAAGGAACAGGGGCAAACTTCTCACATATCAATGAGTGCAGTCCGATTCAAGTTTAAGCTCAATGCTAAGGGGCCTCCTTTTTTATAGCCGAGTCCGAACGGCGAGTCGCAGTGCGACACCTCTTTGGAGAGAAGTTTTACATGGCATAGTACCTCACAAATGTTGCCAGCATTAGGAGGGGAAAACCACCGATGAAATTTTTTTCTGATGGTCTCTCCAGGATTCGAACCCAGGCGTTCAGCGTCATAGGCGAACATGCTAACCTCTGCGTTACGGTGGCCTCCAGGTTATATCATCTCAATTAAATCGAGGCAACAATAGGAATCCTGAATGGAATAGAAGAGATCTCGGATGGGATACCTGAACGAGACTTGTCCTCAAGTGCGAGACATTGTTGCCACCGGTATAGTCTATTGCCATCTGGTAGTTCATGCTACACGGAGAGATCAATGTTAAAGGGATTTTAAACAAATATCACCGGAAATATTCGTCCAAATTTGTATAACTTAAATCAAACTTTAAAATTTGTCTATCATATGTTCCCTTTGCGATTGCTGCCTTCTCGACGCAATATGTACCTTTCTATGGCATCGAAGAACAACCGACGCAAATAATTAACTGTTGTAAGTTCATACCATAAAACATTGTATCGAACTGCCAAATCTCAAGCAAATTTTGCTTTCACACCCTTAGGAGTTCCCCTAATCGATGAGACATTTACCACAGAAACCGCAAATTTATTCTTGATTACACACTTAAGACAAAGCGATGAAGGGAAATAGATATGAGTCAGGTAACTTCCAGCCAGGCAGGAACGACGCTCTCATTCGCATTGGTCAAATTAACACATTTCGCATTAAATGTTGCTCTGTTCTGATAACCTAAATAAAGTATTTTAATTACTACAGCTAACGCTGATTTGCGAACGAGACGAAACAAAAGACTTAAGAAACACACGCACTCAATGTATACACAAAATTAAGTTCAGTGTGTAAGACATTTGTAAGGTTCAATATAAAGATGCAAATAATTTTAAAACCCCTGTAGAACGGCATATTTTCTGGTTGTCAGCTTAACATGTGTCATACAAGAACGTTTTCGTAGTCTGTGTGTTTTTTGTTTTGTTTATCATTTGCATAACTTTTGAAATGTATCAAACGTTGCCTAATTGCAATGCCATTAGTTATGGCATTTTAAATGCATCAAATCAACGTTGCTGATTTTGTAAAGCGAATAATCCTCCTCCATTACCGTACACGCGGAGAAGACAAATAAAATTCCGGATGTTTTTAGGTATTACTTCGAATCATGTTAACCATTCAAAAATCAAACCTCCACAAATAACATAAACACTAAATTGTCAACATATGCTGCTTTAGTAAAACTTGCTCAAATAATAATGGATGCCGAAAAGGTATGTTTGCCTGCATAATTCGTAAAATACAAACATTTTAAGTCATAACTACTACCTCATGGGACAACTAATATCAGTATTTAAAACAAACAAATTAGAGGCTGTTAAGTTCGATCAGGCCGAAACTTATATATATGCTCTCTAGTCAAGTTCTTTGAACCATTTCTTTCATAGACAGATTATGCGGTTTATATCACAGCTATATGGGGTTTTAGAACGACTTTGACCATACTAACCATGAATAGTGGACGAATAACAAGAACTTATCACCGACATGACATATGGATGGCGATTGTGGTTGTGTGCGAAAATGGGTGACCTGGGGAGTTTGGAAACCAAGCAATGGCTCTGATTGATTTTAACTTGGCAGAATCCAGTCTTATTTTGGACTTCCTTCATCGAAAATGTGAATACAAACCTCCTCGATGTGTCACCTGATATAGCTCCCATTTACAGCGATCGCCCGATTTGACTTCTTGAGCCCTTAAAAGCCACAATTTTTGTCCGATTAGGCTGACATTTTGCATGCAATACTTTGTTACGACTTCAAACAACTATACCAAATACGACAAAATCAGCCGATAACCTGATATAGCTCCCATGTAAACCGGTCTCTCGATCATACATGTTCGGTTCCTAGAAGCTCTTAGTTTTGTGATGTGGCAGAAGTTTGGTATGTAAAATAAAATTATGCCCTACAACTAAGTTTATTTTGTATAAATTTTTAGCAGTATCCATGGTGGTGGGTTTCCATGATTGGGCCCGGCCTAACTTAGCACGCTTTTACTTGTAGTATTTAAACCTCAAATATTTTAAAAAATTGTCCCCAAAGAGGTGTCGCACTGCGGGACGCCGTTCGGACTCGGCTATAAAAAAGGTTACTTATCCTTAGGTTTAAACTTGAATCGGAAAGCATTCATTGATGTGAGTTCTCGGTTCCAGGTGGTAATGTTCTTCCAAGGGCAATGTACTCATTAGGGGAGGTATGGCACCTCAGATATTTCGACTCAAATATGGATATCAAATTCGTGCTGTACTTCCAAATCCCTTTCATTTGAGCCCCATACTGCCATAGTCGGAAATATGAGCCGTTTGGAGGGTGCTTTGGGGCTGGGGCGGCCACCGGCACTTTGCACTGAAAATAGATATCAAATTCTTTCTTTATTCCCAGCAGGAATGAAGTTCAGTTAAGGGGGTGCTTTAGGGCGTATTCCCAAACACTTAGCTCCAAAATTGGCAACAAATTCGTTTTCTACTCTCAAATACCTCTCATTAACCAATTTGACGTATCTTCAGGACGAAAAGCGTCACCTAGACTTGAACGCAAATTTTGATTTCGTAATCGCAATCTACTCCATAATACCTTTCATTTGAGTCCAATATAGCCGTGATCGGCTAATATGCCCATTTGGGGGTGGGTGACCTCCTGGTCACCTGGACCTAATGTCTTATGCCATAATTGTAATCTACTGCCTAATACTTTTCATTTGAGTCCCATATTGACATGAACTTCGAATATATCTGTTTAGTGGAGTCTTAGGATTGGGGTGGTTGCCCCGCTGGGTACTTGGACCAAAATTTTAATACCATATTCGTTTTCTGGTCTCAAATATATTTCGTTTGATATCCTTATTATGCCCATCGGACCACTTTCGGATATGGGTGGCATTTTTGGGGTAAGGGGCATCCACCCGATATCGAAATCCTTCCAGACAAACTTACACAATCTATGAAAATTTTAAGAAAATCGGCTCAGCCAAGTATCGTATAGTCATAATGGGTCTAACGGCGTTTTTGAGAGTGGCGTGGCCGAATACCTTTCATTTGAGCCCCATATTAACATGAACATCCAATATGTCTGTTTGGGGGAGTTTTGGGGTTGGGGCGGCCCGATGGGTACTTCGACTCAAATTTTGATACCATATTCGTATTCTTCTCTCCAATACCTATCATTTGATAACTATATTGTCCCGATGGGTCCAATTTTTATTTTGGGTTGTGTTTTTGGCATAAGGGGCCCGTCCCCTTTCCGCTACCGAAAAATTATATAGCCTATGTTTCCTTCCAGACCAACCTACACAATATTTGAAAATTTCGAGAAAATCGATTCCACCGTATTTCGTATTTCCGAGTCCCATATATCCGTGATTGACTAATGCGCCCATTTTGGGCTTTTTTGTGGGGGTGGCTTGACCCCCTATACTTCGACATGAATTTGCATACCAGATTCGTTATCTACTCCCGCATAAGTGCGATCCTCGTCAAGTTCCTGTAGGTGAGCAAGCTCGTTCCGGCACAAAGGACCGATCACCGCGGTAACAGGATGGCCATTGGTTATCTAAAGGCGCCAATAACTCGTCTTATCATGTCGAACATCGAAGGCACTCAGTTTTGTGGAAGAGCCGGTGCCACCCGACCTCTCACCGAGACTCTCCACTCGATACCGCTGATTGTCCGCGACTGCAAATACAGCTACTCCGTATGAAGCATTCCATTATCCGCAACCTGTGGACGCACCCGGTAGCTAGCAGCTAAGCTTCGGGGTGTGGTATTAATTATATCCGGACGGAGTTGTATCAATTGAGGCTGAGAAATTGCTTATAGATGCATTAGTTGCTGGATTTGATATGCACGTTTCAGACGCAGTTACTGAGATAGTTGGAGCTAACTGCTTTGAGTTGGAGGAAGTCGATGGACCAGTATGTGTCTTTTGGGTTGGAAAGTTATTAATATGTATATTGGGCAAAGTATTGGTTTTGCAAAATTCGATGGCTTTCCAAAAACTTTTCTAAACAAGATGCAAATTTTTCCCTCAGATCAATTAGTTGTTTACCGATCTGATCAAATCCCGTTCGTGTATTTTTAAAGAAAGCATAAAATTCAAAATCAAACATTTTGCATTTCTTACAGCACCATTGAAGTGAATCTGTTAACAAGTAAAAGCGTGCTAAGTTCGGCCGGGCCGAATCTTATGTACCCTCCACCATTGATCGCATTTGTCGAGTTCTTTCTTGGTATCTCTTTTTAGACAAACAAAGGATAAAAGAAAAGAATTGCTATGCTAATTGAATTGAGTGTTGGAGACCATAGTAGAAGTCTATGTGTAAAATTTCAGCGAAATCGAATAAGAATTGGGCCTTTAAGGGGCTCAAAAAGTAAAATAGGAAGATCGGTTTAAAGGGGAGCTGTATCAGGCTGTATGGACCGATTTGAACCATATTGGCATATTTGTTAGAAGTCATAACATATCACCTCATGCAATTTCAGCCAAATCGGATAGGTATTGCGCCATCTAATGGGTCAAGAAGTCAAGATCCAAGATCGGTTTATATGGCAGCTATATCAGGTTATGAACCGATTTACATCGTACTGGGCACTGTTGTTAGACGTCATAACGAAACACCGCATGCAAAATTTCATTCCAATCGGATAGGAATTGCGCCCTCTAGAGGCTCAAGAAGTCAAGATCCAAGATCGGTTTATATGGCAGCTATATCAGGTTATGAACCGATTTACATCGTACTGGGCACTGTTGTTAGACGTCATAACGAAACACCGCATGCAAAATTTCATTCCAATCGGGTAGGAATTGCGCCCTCTAGAGGCTCAAGAAGTCAAGACCCCAGATCGGTTTATATGGCAGCTATTTCAGGTTATGAACCGATTTACATCGTACTGGGCACATTGTTAGATGTCATAACGAAACACCGCATGCAAAATTGCATTCCAATCGGATAGGAATTGCGCCCTCTAGAGCCTCAAGAAGTCAGTACCCCAGATCGGTTTACATGACAGCTTTGTCAGGTTATGGACCGATTTTAACCATAATTGGCACAGTTGTTAGAAACTATAACGAAACATCTCATGCAAAATTTCTGCCAAATCGGATAAGAATTGCGCCCTCTAGCGGCTCAAGAAGTCAAGATTCCACATCGGTTTATATGACAGCTATATCAAAACATGGACCGATATGGCTCATTTGCAATCCCAACCGACCTACACTTATAAGAAGTATTTGTGCAAAGTTTCAAGCGAATAGCTTTACTCCTCTGAAAATAAGCGTCCTTTCGACAGACAGGCGGACGGACATGGCTAGATCGACCCAAAATATCATGATGATCAAGAATATATATACTTTATGGGGTCTTGGACGAATATTTCGAGGAGTTACAAATAGAATGACGAAATTAGTATAACCCCATCCTATGGTGGAGGGTATAAAAAGACTAACCTTACCTAACCTATAGCCCAGATCAGATCACATTTGTAGATACCTACCATCAATCCCACGATTTAACTGATTTAAGCCCATAATAACAATATCTCATGAATCTTACAAAGACTTAAGCTGCTTTCTTACCAGCTGTCAAAATTTTGCAAATTTTGCCGATGAACATTCCACTAAGGAACATACAATGAGTGCAGTCCGATTCAAGTTTAAGCTCAATGATAAGGGGCCTCCTTTTTATAGCCGAGTCCGAACGGCGAGACAAGTTTTACATGGCATAGTACCTCACAAATGTTGCCAGCATTAGGAGGGGAGAACCACCGCTGAAATTTTTTTCTGATGGTCTCGCCAGGATTCGAACCCAGGCATTCAGCATCGTAGGTGGACATGCTGACCTCTGCGTTACGGTGGTCCCTTTACCAGCTGTCACTTCCTGTTTTATAAGACTTGTCTTATGTACTTCAAATACGTAATGAGATGCCGTGCTCTAATCGGCATCTCATATGTATTTATACCCTACACCACCACTGTGGTACAGGTCCATGTATTCTTGTAATCAAAGTGTAGGTCGTATTTGTTGTCCAATCATCACGAAATTTTGCACATATCACTTTTTTGATTTAAGGACGAACGATACTGATTTTGAAAAAATCGGTTCAGATTTCGATATAGCTCCATATATATGTATCGCCCCATTTGCACTTAAATAGCAGTAGTAAGGACAACTTTCAACCAATATCCACAAAATTTGGCATGGATTGTTTTAATTTTAATATATGCAAAATTTCATCAAAATCCGTTCAGATTTAGTTATAGCTCCCATATATATGTATCGCCCGATTTGCACTTAAATGGCCGTAGTAGCTACAATTTTCAACCGATCTGCACAAAATGTGGCATGGATTGTTTTGTTACTGATTTTAACATATATGCAAAATTTTATCCAAATCGGTTCAGATTTAGTTATAGCTCCCATATATATGTATCGCCCGATTTGCACTTAAATGGCCGTAGTAGCTACAATTTTCAACCGATCTGCACAAAACTTGGCACGGATTGTTTCATTACTGATTTTAACATATGTGCAAATTTTCATCAAAATCGGTTCAGATTTAGATAGAGCTCCCATATGTATGCATCGCCCGATTTACACTTATAAGGCTGTAATAAACACAATTTTTAACCGATCTGCACATAATTCAGCACGGATTGTTTTGTTACTGATCTTAACATATGTGCGAGATTTCATCAAAATCGGTTCAGATTTGGATGTATCACCCATTCATATTAATCGCCGGATTTGCAATTATATGGCCTTAGTAATAACAATTTTCAACGACCTGTTTCATAGTCGGTTCAGATTTAGATATAGCTCTCATATACATATATATGTATATATTGCCCGAATTTATATTTGTAGGGTAGGTATAGGTTATTATATAGTCGGCTCCGCCCAACTTTTGCCCTTACTTACTGGTTTTTATATAAATACAGATGTCTTTATATATATGTTAGATGAAATAAAAGCTCGAATTAATCGAATAACTTGCCTATTTATTCCAAAATCCTTTTACTATATTAAATTATTCGTATGTAGCACACATTGAGTACAACTTTCAGAGTTATTATTTTTGAAATTATTTAAAAACTTAGAATGAACTTTAATCAAATTTATAATTGCCATTTTGTTCGATAACCTTTTGCCATCTTCCTGGCAAATTTAGTATTCCACGCTCATAGAACTTCTGGCCTTTATCTGCAAAAAACTGAACCAAGTGTGATTTTATAGCCTCATCATTACCGAAAGTTTTACCATTTAAGGAGTTCTGCAAAGATCGAAATAAATGGTAGTCTGATGGTGCAAGGTCAGGGCTATATAGTGGATGCATCAAAAGTTCCCAGCCAAGCTGACTCAGTTTTTGGCGAGTGACCAAAGATGTGTGCGGTCTAGCGTTGTCCTGGTGGAATATGACACCTTTACGATTGACCAATTCTGGTCGCTTCTCCTTGATGGCTGTATTCAATTTGCCCAATTGTTGACAGTAAACATCCGAATTAATCGTTTGGTTCCTTGGAAGCAGCTCAAAATATACCACACCCTTCCAATCCCACCAAACAGACAGCATAACCTTCTTTTGGTGGATATCAGCCTTTGAAGTGGTTTGAGCTGGTTCACCATGCTTGGACCATGATCGTTTTCGACTAACGTTGTTGTGAACAATCCATTTTTCATCTCCAGCTATGATTCGTTTTAAAAATGGATCGAATTCTTTGCGTTTAAGGTGCATATCACAAGCGTTGATTCGGTTTGTTAAATGAATTTCTTTCAATACATGTCGTACCCAAATATCAAGCTTTTTCACCAGTCCAAGACTTTTTATGTGATAATGAACGGTTGATTTTGGTATATGTAACATCTCTCCTATCTCACGCTCAGTTACATGACGATCCAATTCGATTAATGCTTTGATTTGGTCATCATCAACTTCATTTGGCCGACCTGAACGTGGCTCATCTTTAAGTGAAAAATCTCCAGAACGGAATTTGCGAAACTAATTTTGACATTGTCTTCCTTTAAGGCTTTATCACCATACACATCTCGTAACTTTTTAGCAACCTGCTCCGCGTTTTTTCCTTTACGGAAATAATAGAGTAAAATATGACGAAAATGCTCCTTTGTGGGCTCCATATTAAAATTGACGCCATACAAACAAATGTAAACAAAATTTCGCGCACTTTTTTTCTAAAGCAAGCTAAAAGTAACAGCTGATAACTGACAGAAGAAAGAATGCAATTACAGAGTCACAAGCCGTTGAAAAAATTTGACAACTCCGACTATATGAAAAATCCACAATTACTTTTTGGGCAACCCAATACAATATTATTTTGTTTCATTCGTCAGTTTGAGTTCATTAGAAATACATAGAATCTAATAACAAAAACAATTTCCCCTCAAACCTAAACCTTGCTGACAGCGAATCATGCTCACTTCCTAAAATGTTTAGCCAAGTAATCTAATGCCGTGCTACTCGAAGTATGTCAATACTTCGAAGCGCAGAATAATTTACCTCTGTTTATGTTTTCTGACCCTTTCATCAGCACTGCTACTGATTTAAGATTTAAACCGAAAATTATAGATTTAATTATACTTATTTCCTCTCCCTCCCATTTTGCCCATCTCATTGCAGAACCACAAAAGACTCCACGGAAATCACCAGGCTACATTCTCGCAGACAGGTAAGAATTTCAGAATTTTAATGTTTGCTCACTACAAAATTGAAGTAATAAACAACAACAAAACAAAAAACCCAAACACACATTACATAAAAGAAAAGAAAAACCACGAAAAAGTTCTCACCCAAGTTAATGTAATGCAACCGACAATTTGCCATGAAATGAATTCGGTGAGAAAAATAACAATTATATCGAAACCCACAATTATTCTAAGAAACAAAACATTAGAAAACTAAATAAAATACAATCTGCTATCATGGCCGGTTGCTGCCCCAATGTTGGCTCTACGGTGGTTATGCTGGGATTTTGCTCTGGTCATCGCCATAAAAACTATGATTAAATTTTACACTTTTTCGGCATCTCGATCTTTACTAACGGGGCTGCTGCTGACGGAGATAAGAATAGAAATGAAATGAAATCATTTCACTTTTAAAGCAATTAAAACCTCACCTAAAAATTAAGAAAAATCGACGTGCCCATTAATAAGAGAAGGGAGAGAAAGAATTGCTTGACTGCTATAAATGGTCAGATTAAAATAAGGTTAAACAAACCAAGATGATGTTGATGAGCCATAGCAGACAAATAAAGCAACTGAATGGAATTTACCAAATGCATCATTGGAGGCAGTGTTTCCCAACTCGTGCATTACAACATTTAAAGTATGTAAAAATACCATTGAGCTTAAACTTGGATCGGACAACACTCATTGATATATAAGAAATTGGCCCCTTTTCCTTAATCGAATCCTCATGGCCAAATTGGCATTTCGCAAGTATATAAAAATGGTCAGAATTTCGGTTGGGCTGAAATTTGTATATTCACCGAATATCATAGAGTTTTGAAAAGAAAACAATTTAAGAGCAAAAATCACATGTTTCAATTTAAAAAAATGTTTCAGATTGAACACTACTCGGTAATAGATTTCTTAACACATACATTTTTTCCCAAATATATTTGAGTATAAGCAGCGCCTATGTGACATACAGTATCAAATGGATCAACACTTTATAGAGGTTCATGGTCCCATTATGTGTGTCCTCAAGTCGGTCACCTGGAGAGCAACCCATCCCCAAAAGAAATAAGGGGAAAAATAGTAATATAGGTTAAAGAACCTTTGCTGATATCGCTAAATACAGCTTTGTGATGATAGTCGTCTAGGAATAATTGAAGTGGGATTGTCATCTTTATACTCTTCTTAACTTTCGATAAAAACTTTCGATTTCATTAAGTCGCCAGGCTGTGATGATATATCACTCCTTGGCATTTCATATATGCCTGTGGTATGGAGAAACCCAAAGGTCATTTTCATTTTAAAAGCATGAAAACCTTACCACACAAAGGCGAAAGATTTTCGTCCCATTAGTCTGCTATTTTTTATGCTGAAGACTCAAGAGAGGTCGAAAGGAACATATTTTAGGGCAAATATCTATGGAAATTGCCTGTCTAGGAAACAGCATACATATAGTATAGGGCAAAACCAATAAAACTGCCCTTCATGGCTTAATCGCCTACACAGAAGGTTATTTCGCTATCAACGAATACCCAATAGAAGAATTTCTTGAAATTTAGGGTGCTTTCACTAATGTAAAACATATTTTCATATGCCCCTTCGAAAATGGAAATGAAAGTGTTGCGCTTTGTTTGGTTGTAAGGTACCTAAACGGCGGAACCGATTTTCATGAAATTTTCGCAGATGGTGATGTTTGACCCCTTAATGGATATAGGCTGCCCCATTTCTTGACGTTCGAAGCGGGAGCAGACCCTCCCCCTAACCACAATTTTCAAAAACGCCAGATCTTCGAAATGGGTTTGCACACTAATGGTTACCCAAAAACACGAAATTGTAATAAACCAGTAAGAAAAGTCAAGCGGTGCCGACTGTAGAATACCCTTCACCTACCCTACAAGTACAATATGGGAGCTATGTCCAATTCTGAACCAATTTTGATGGACCTCGGCGAGCAAATATGTTCAAACTGTAATAACTACGTTTCACAAATGACAACATTATTGCAAATTACCCAAAATTTAATGAAAATATATAAGGGAGCTATATCTAATTCTGAACCGATTTCGAGCAAACTTCTCAGGTAATGTGGTAGTCGTCGAGGAAAGCGTTGTGCAATATTTTTTGGCAAGATGGGTCAAATAATGCGCTTGCATTGGCTCTTGGTTTGAAAATCTTACGATATACATATATGACAGCTACATCTAAACCTGTGTCGGGAGTCATAAGAAAATCCTTCCTGAAAAATTTCGAGAGAATCGGAGCACTTTCTTGCAATATTTCTCAAAAATTGGACGAACATATATATGGGAGCTATACCTAAATCCGAACCGATTTCGAGCAAACTTTATAGACATTGTGGAAATTGTCGAAGAAAGTGTTGTACAAAATTTTGGGAATATTAGTCAATAACTGCGCTTGCAGTGGCTCTAGGAGCCAAAATCGGGCGATATATATATATGAGAGCTATATCTAAATCTGAACCGATTTCCATGAAATTCGCATGTAATACCGAAAGTCATTAGCAAATCTTTCCTACCAATTTTCGAGAGAATCGGGTAACAAATAACCATTTTATTGCATTAATACTGAAAATCGGACGAACATATATATGGGAGCTATATCCAAATCTGAACCGATTTTTTCCAATTTCAATAGGCTTTGTCTCTAGGCAGAAAACACACACCCATACCAAATTTGAAGACGATCGGATGAAAATTGCGACCTGTAGTTTGTACATGAATTAACATGGACAGACAGACAGACGGACTAGCTAAATCGAATCAGAAAGTGATTCTGAGTCCATCGGTATGCTTATCAATGGGTCTATCTCTCTTCCTTTTGGGTGTTAAAAACTAATTCACTAAGTTATAATATCCTGTACCACAGTAGTGGTGTAGGGTATAAACATTGGAGTCAAATAATCTGGGTGAACGCCCCACCCCAAAATCCACCTAAACGTACATGCTTACCGATTGCGGTACTTTAGAGTAGAGTACGAACTTGATATAACAACTCGACCGCAAGGGTTGGGGGGCCCGCCCTACCCCCACAAACCGCCCAAATATGACATGTATACCGAGTGGGGCAATATGGGTATCAAATAAAAGGTATTTGAAAGTAGAATAGGAAACTTACATACAAATTTGGGGACAAGTCCCATGGGAAACGTGCCTCCCCAAAAACCACCACCCAAACGAATATATGGTGTGATCGGGACAATATGGAATCCAAACGAAAGTTACTTGAGGGTAGAATACGAACTTATATAAAAATTTGGGCTCTAGTATTCTTGGGTGGGTCGCCCCACCCCAAAATAATGCCCCGAATTGACATGCAAATTGAACACGAAATTTTTGTATTTTAATGAAAGGTATTTTAGAGTTCAATACCTTTCATTATTTTCAAATTTGGATCATGTCGAAAGAGGGCCGCAAACAGGGTTTTGCGAAGCACACCGGTCAGTACTTAATAAATGTAGAATTATCAAAAAAACAGTAAGGAAAGGCAAAAGTCGGACGATGCCGACTATATAACACCCGACACCTGTCCTATAAGTACTAATTGGGAGCTATATCTAATGCTGAACCAATTTTGATGGCTCTCGTCAGAGGTTTCCAGATGGGTTCAGATCTGTTGTAAAATCTACGGCTTTATAAGTGCAAATAGGGCTATGTATATGGGAGCTAAAGATTAATCTGATCGGATTTGTATAAAATTTAACAAAAATGTCAACAATTTTACGAGAATATATATGCCGATTTTCGTGACAATCTGTTGATAAATGACACCATTATTGCAAATTACTCAATGTCGGACGAACATATTGATGGGAGCTGTATCTGAATCTGAACCGATTTCAACCAAACTTTCAAAAATTTGCAATAATGTTGTCATTTGACAACCATAGTTATTAAAGTTTGAACATATTTGCTCGAAATTTCTTAAAACATTCGCCGAGGTTCATCAAAATTGGATATAGCTCCCACGTTATACTTATAGGGTAGGTGTAGAGGTTTATACAGTCGGCACCGCCCGACTTTTACCTTTCCTTACTGGTTTTATTATGAATATCAATAATTTTTTGTTAAATTAAATCGGCTGTGACCCTTTTTATACCCACCACCGAAGGATGGGGGTATATTCATTTTGTCATTCCGTTTGCAACACATCGAAATATCCATTTCCGACCCTATAAAGTATATATATTCTTGATCAGCGTAAAAATCTAAGACGATCTAGCCATGTCCGTCCGTCTGTCCGTCTGTCTGTTGAAATCACGCTACAGTCTTTAAAAATAGAGATATTGAGCTGAAATTTTGCACAGATTCTTTTTTTGTCCATAAGCAGGTTAAGTTCGAAGATGGGCTATATTGGACTATATCTTGATATAGCCCCCATATAGACCGATCCGCCGATTTAGGGTCTTAGGCCCATAAAAGCCACATATATTATCCGATTTTTTTGAAATTTGGGACAGTGAGTTGTGTTAGGCCCTTCGACATCCTTTGTCAATTTGGCTCAGATCGGTTCAGATTTGGATATAGCTGCCATATAGACCGATCCTCCGATTTAGAGTCTAAGGCCCACAAAAGCCACATTTATGGTCCGATTTCGCTGAAATTTGGGACAGTGAGTTGTCTTAGGCCCTTTGACATGTTTCTTTAATTTGGTCCAAATCGGTTCAGATTTGGATATAGCTGCCATATAGACCGATCCTCCGGTTTAGGGTCTTAGGCCCACAAAAGCCACATTTATTATCCGATTTTGATGAAATTCGGGGCAGTGAATTGTGTAAGGCCCATCGACATCCTTCATTAATTTGGCTCAGATCGGTCCAGATTTGGATATAGCTGCCATATAGATCGATCCTCCGATTTATAGTGTAAGGCCCATAATAGCCACATTCATTATCCGATTTTATTGAAATTTGGGACAGTGAGATGTGTTAGGCCCTTTGACATATTTCTTCAATTTGGTCCAGATCGGTTCAAATTTGGATATAGCTGCCATATAGACCGATTTCTTGATTTATGGTTTTGGGCCCATAAAATGCTCATTTATTGCCCGATGTCCCCGAAATTTGGAACAGTGAGTTAAGTTAAGCCCCTTGACATACTTCTGCAATACCGCACAGATCGGTCCAGATTTTAGGTTTTGGGGGCCATAAAAGACGCATTTATTGTCCGATGTCGCTGAAATTTGAGACAGTGAGTTTGGTTAGGTTCTTCGACGTCCTTCTTCAATTTTGCCCAGATCGGTCCAGATTTGAATATAGCTGCCATATAGACCGATCTCTGGATTTAAGGTTTAGGGCCCATAAAAGTCTCATTTATTGTCCGATTTCGCCGAAATTTGGGACAGTGCTTAGTGTTAGGCTCTTTGACATGTTTATGCAACTTGGCCCAAATCGGTCCAGATTTGGATATAGCTGCCATGTAGACCGATATCTCGATTTAAAGTCTTGGCCCCATAAAAGGCGCATTTATAATCCGATTTCACTGAAATTATATACAGTGACTTATGTTCGGCTTTTCGACATCCGTGTCGTATATAGTTCGGATCGGTATGAGGTATATGAGTATAAGGTATGAAATTTTCACCGAATTTTGATGAAATGTGGTTTACATATATACCCGAGGTGGTGGGTATCCAAAGTTCGGCCCGGCCGAACTTAACGCCTTTTTACTTGTTTTTATTGATTTTGAACCAAATCGGTTCAGTTTTAGATATAGCTCTCATATATATTTTTCATCCTATATAGACTTTTAAGGCTGTAAAAGCCACAATTTTAGTTCAATCTATACAAATTTAGGGTGAGGTGTTCTGTTTGACGTCCTCATAAGTGTGCAAATTTATATAAATCGGGGCAGATTTAGATATAGCTCCCATATATATCTTTCATCCGATATGGTCTTTTAAGACAATTTTTGGCCCGATCTTTACAAAATTTTGCAAAAAATCATGCACAACATTTCATAAAAATCAGCCCAGATTTAGATATAGCTCTCATATATATCTTTCGTCCGATTTGACCTTTTAAGGCTGTAGTAGCCAAAAATTTGTTGCGATCTCTACAAAATTTTTGATGAGATGTTGCAAAATTTCATCAAAATCGGTTCAGATTTTGAAAAAGGTCGTTTAAAAACATCTATTTTATTCGATATGGCCTTTCAAGACTGTATTAAGCTACAAATTTTACCATCGTAAAAAAATCGTTCAAGGTTCTATTCGATATTTGAATAGGTATGTACGTGGACTCGATGGTGTAGGGCATTATATAGTCGGCTCCGCAAGACTTTTCTCTTTCCTTACTAGTTCAATAATAACTACATACTGCGAACAAGTCAATAACACATTTTATAGAACTCAAATCCCTTCATTAATTTATGAAATTTTCTTTCATCTGAATCAAAGTATTCCTAAAATGTGGGCGAGTATGACGGACTATTTTCTTTAGAATAATCATTAAAATTTTCCAACAAATCAGCAAAAGAAGAAAAAAAGAAATCAACCACAATTCACAGCTTCCGCTTCAAGAATCTCTGTTAGTGGAGCAATTAAGCCGTGTAAAAGCAACAAAAATTGAATATTTTAAGAGTGATTGAAGAATTGGATCAACAACATAAAAAAGCAAATAAACGTCTATTTGTATAACGCCATTCGAAAGAAAGCAACAGCAGTGTTAAATGAAATATTAAGATTTTTATCGAAAACAAAAACAAAAAACAAACACATCATCAAACATTTGCTTAGAAATTCAAGCTCAAAACAAAACCGAGAAATAACAAAGACAAACCAGCAGCAACAACAACAAGCACACAACTTGTAATGGAAAAACGACAAATAAAATTATAAGATGAGGGGAGGGAAAGAAATCAAGCTAAAATAAAACAAAGCCAAAATAAAATCCAAAGTAGAAAAAAACCCTCCATATTCCTAAAGACTGGTTTGCTAACAGCCTACTGTTAACTGACATTAACAGTGGAAGAGAGAAAGAAAGAGCCGTGCAGCAAGCAGCTAGCAGCTAACTTTAGCGAAGTCGTCACAAAGTCACAGCTGTGACAGAGGCTGAGCAGGCGCACAAAACACTCACACTAAGTATAGTGTGCAGCTTTAGTTGAAAAAGTCATAGTCAGATACACACACACGTACATGGCCATCGACAAATCGAAATACACACTCTTTGCTGGATAGAGAGAACCAGAGAACGACTACTGCTGTGGTCTTACATATGCACATACATACATGTGTGTATGCGCATGCATACACACGCTGCTATAAAAATACCCAAGCCCCCTTTTGGGTAGATACAATCATAAATGAGATGAAAACGACATCACTTGACATTCCTTAGCAGTGGCGCGACGCCGACTCGCCGCCGTCGCCGCCGAACAATGTATGTATGAGCGAATAGCTCGTATGTTAACCAGCCATCCGAGCTGGTGGTTAGGCTTCATTGATTCTTTGGCTATTGGCATTGTAATTTTGTATTTTACTTGGTTCACTTCGTAAAACTCGGCAAGACAAACGGCGTTTTTAGCGACTGCTTTCAGGTTTTTTTCTTGTTTGCTTTTATTTTGATATCGTGTTGCTTATACGGTTCCTCGGTCGCATTAACAACGTCATCGGCATTGTCGTCACCATCAGCATTATCATCATCATCGTCGTCGTCAGCCTCCATTATTGTGGAAGCTTTGCGTATTTTTTTTTACCCCGGGGCTTAATGCATTTTTTTTTCTTTTTTCGTGAGCTTACTTTTTATGGTTTTTGGATAAGAAAAAAGTTGAAACATTTTTTTATGCAGAATCCCAGAGAGTTATCAACAGTGTTCTGACTTTAAGATTCCTTTTTCTCTATACAATGCAGATGTTGTTTGTGTAGTTGTTGTTGTTGTTGTTGTGGAGAAGAACATTATCTTCGGCAACAGCAGTGGCATTAACATCTAGCAACAGTAAGCAACACTCCCCACCCTCTCTAACCTCCCCCACACCTTAAACACCACTATCGTATGTTGATGGTTGCCATTTGGTAGTTGCTGTTGTTATGTCTTTTTGTTGTCGTCACTGTTGTTGTCTGCGACGACGGCCGCGACGCCAAGCGTCCCAACTGCGACAACATCACCAAACGAAGAACGAAGAGGAATCAGCAGAAGACAGCGAAAAAAATGTTAAATCTTTTTTTTTTTTTGTATTCTGCTAAACCAACCAGTCAGCCAGCCAGCCACACTAATGTCAGCAGTGGTTCTGTCGGTTCAGTCTTCACTCAGAATCCATTTTATTAATGTGTATTATAGCGTTCATTGCGGTTGCGGTATAAGCGCAAAAAAACGAAAGAAAAAAACCGGACGGAAATTTTGTGCAAAAGAATTTGAAGAATATCGACATCCAATGCTAGCATAGAAAATCGTTGCAAAAAATAACAACAACAGCAAGAAGTGAGTGAAAACCAAAAAAATAATAATGGAAATCCCAAAAAGGAAAATTAGTAAAAAAAATTGTTTTAATCCCAAGATACTATGTGATGCTACAAAAATTCGATTTCTTGTTGGAAGAGTTAAGTGAAGCAAAACAAAAGACTTAAGAAACAAACACAAATGTGTTGAAACTCCATGTTATGGAAGAAATTTGCAATATTCCTTAAGTGAATGTTCTTAAGCACAATAAAATCAAAATAAAATTGGAATAATTTTTGAATTAGTGATACAACGACAAGTTGTCTAAAACTTGTTGAAAAAAAAAATCCACAACTGCAGTGGAAAACTTACTTCGCCACTCTTACTACGAGTGTAGAGCATGAGGCGCACATCAGTTAGTAACCCGAGAATAGTGCAACGAAACAAGAAGCAAAATACAAAAGACTTTAGAAACGTTGTAAACACCAATGAAGAAGATTAAAGTAATGAAAGAAAAAATAGCCGTCCAACACAACGACAATGATTAAAAACAAAAAAATAAACATCCCATGATAAAAGCTTACAATTAAATGAGAATCAAACAAATCTATATATAGAAATCAAGAAGCACCTGAAATGTATAGAAAAAATTTGAAAAAATCTTGGCTATACAACTTTTGCTTTACAGAAAAGTATCGTCTATAGTGTATAGTACTGTGAAAATAAAAAAAATAAAATTTTTGGAAACAAAGCAAAATGCTTCCTTAATCTATATATGAATGGCAGGCTATGAAAACAAAAACAAATTCCAGTGAAATTAAAAAACTCAATTCAATCATATCAACTACAGTTGCGACTTAAGCCTGAACCGGTCAATAAATTGTACACACTTGAGTTCTAAATGCACAACCTACAACAGAAAACCAAGCCGAATGAGCTAACAAAACTCGGCATGAGAACATCACTTTCTTTAAAAGGAAAAAGAGGAAATTTTTTTAATTAAATATTTCAAATGGGCAAAAAACCACATATAACATAAAATAATTTCTATATGCAATGAAAAAAAAAAAATACAAAAATAAATAGTGGAAAAATTCGAAAAATGCCTCAATGAGGAAGTGATTACTTTAAATGATTTCGTTCATGGCAACCAAACGAACAAAAAATAACGCTTAAAATCATGCGGTGGCAAACAAACTAAAGAAAAGAGAAACAGTGCAACATTGATAAAAACAAAAATGTATTACACGTCTCAGTTATGCTGAAACTTCAAAAAACAAAATAAAATAAAAAAAAAAAAATATTAACGATACCCCATTATCATTTGATATGCAAATACAGATGAATGAGAGGTGAAAAATACACAAAATGAAAAAATAAACACGAAATTATAAATTACTTAGTTTCAATAAAAATAAAACAAATAATGGTTAATTGTTAATTTTATTCAAATATTTGATTTGTATGGAAAATAAACGTTTCTCTGTTTACCACAAAGTCCATGGTTATGTACAACCAGAAATACTATTGCCAAAATGGCTTATGTCAAACCAATCAAAAGTGAGGATTATTTCATTTCGATGGCATTTTGGATATAACACTAGTTTACAGTTTTAACATACAAGTCACGAAATTATTTAAGAGTAATAATTGATACATCTTAGTTACATCTTTTAAAACCACCACCGAAAGATGGCGCTACGTTCATTTTGTCATTCCATTTGCAAAACATTGAAATATTCTTTTGCGACTCTTCAAAGTATATATGTTATTCATCGTTGCAGAACTTAAAGACGATTTAGCCATGTCCGTCCGACCGTTTTCCCGATTCAAAGTCTTGGGCTCATAAAAGATGCATTCATGAACCGATTTCGCTAAAATTACAATGTGTTGTTTTAGATCCTTACATATCCTTCTCTAATATGGTGTAGATTGGACTGTTACTATGCTTTACACTGGACTATGACGAAAGGCAGTTTGTATATATACAACTAAAAAAACAGTAAGGAAAGGCAAAAGTCGGGCGGAGCCGCTATATAATACCCTACACCACCAAGTCTAGGTACTACTTTAAATATATAGAACTTATATCCAAGTTTAGTCAGACTTTAATTTTACACACCTATCGAAATATTGAATAGAATCTTGTAAGATTTCCTTACTATAGAACAACAAGTGAAAAGGCGTTAAGTTCGGCCGGGCCGAATTTTGGATACCCACCACATAGGGTGTTTATGTAAACCAAATTTCATCAAAATCCGGTGAAAATCGCATACCTTATGTCCCATAGAAGTTATATCGAAATATGTTCCGATTTGGACCAAATACTAATAAGTACTGTAGCTATATCTAAAAATAAGCCGATCTAAATCATGTACGACACGGATAACGAAAAGCCTAACATAAGTCACTGTGTCAAATTTCAATGAAATAGGATTATAAATGCGCCTTTTATGGGGCCAAGACTTTGAATCGAGATATAGTTCTACATGGCAACTATATCCAAATCTGGACCGATTTGGGCCAAGTTGCAGAAAACTGTCGAGGAGCCTAACACAAATCACTGTCCCAAATTTCCGCAATATCGGATAATAAATGTGACTTTTATGGGCCTAAGACCCTAAATCGGAGGATCGGTCTATATGGCAGCTATATCCAAATCTGGACCGATCTAGGCCAAATGTAAGAAGAATATCGAAGGGCCTAACACAACTCACTGTACCAAAATTTCAGCAAAATCGGATAATAAATGTGGTTTTTATGGGCCTAAGACCCTAAATCGGAGGATCGGTCTATATGGCAGTTATATCCAAATCTGAACCAATCTGGGCCAAATTGAGAAATAATATCGGAGGGCCTGACACAACTCACTGTCCCAAATTTCAGCAAAATCGGATAATAAATGTGGTTTTTATGGGCCTAAAACCCTCAATTGGCCGATCAGTCTACATGGGGGCTGTATCACGATATAGTCCGATATGGCCCATCTTCGCACTTAACCTGCTTATGAACAAAAAAAGAATCTGTGGCAAGTTTCAGCTCAATATCTCTATTTTTAAAGACTGTTGCGTGATTTCAACAGACAGACGGACAGACGGATGGACATGTCTAGATCGTCTTAGATTTTTACGCTGACCAAGAATATATATACTTTATAGGATCGGAAATGGATATTTCGATGTGTTGCAAACGGAATGACAAAATGAGTATACCCCCATCTTCGGTGGTGGGTATAAAAATTATGGATATCTACAGCCTTAAAAATCATATCGGATGAAACATATATATGGGAGCAATATCGGCCAATATTGTAGAGATTTGACCAAAAATGTGGTCTCGACTACCTTAAAAGTCTATATCGGATGAAATATATATATGGGAGCTATATCTAAATCAGGACCGATTTTGTTGAGTTTTTGCCCATGTATTGGGACGCCAAATAAAACATCTCACACAAAATTTCGTAAAGATCGGACAAAAATTGTGGCTTCTACAGCTTTAAAACGACATATCGGATGAAAGATGGAAACTTTGTCTCTCAATGAAATTTCCTCTAAAAAAATTTTCAATTAACTCTTCATTTTAGACAAATTTTTCATAAAATTTTCCGTAAAGACAAAATTTTAAGAAATGTTCTCTAAAAGCATTAAAGGCTATTCCCTGCCGAAGTTATGGCGCTTTTACTTATTTATTACAATTCAATATTTATTTTCGAAATATGGCATTTTAAGAAAAAAATTTCCCTTAACAATCCTATCTGGACTCTATGTGGCTAGTCTGTAAACGAGTTTTTCATTTGAGAGAAATTTGAAGGTGTCGATCATTTAGGTCAATGGCTAATTAAAATAATATGCAGAATTAATGCAGAACATAAAGACAAAAAGAAATCACCAACAAATGATTAGGTATTCATAAAAACAACCCAAACTATATTAATATAGTTGCTAAATTAGCATTTACCAAATTGATTTCTTCTCATTTTATCGAGCTACGAATTCATATATTCAGAAAAGTAAATGTAAAACGACAAAAATTTCTATCGATATGAAATGTACAAATACAGGCCACTTTTAGAAACAACAGCATAAACCTTGTGTACAAATTTTAAATAAATTTATTCAAAATTTTATGAAAGTGATCATTTTGAATAAAACTTGAAATTCGAAAATATTTCAAATGGTGTAAATTTTTAGGGAACAGAATCATTTGTTTTTAACAAATTAAAAACAAAATGCAAATTTTGCCAGTGAACATTCCACTAAGGTACAGGGGCAAACTTCTCCCATATCAATGAGTGCAGTCCGATTCAAGTTTCGGACGCCGAGTCCGAACGGCGTGCCGCAGTGCGACACCTCTTTGGAGAGAAGTTTTACATGGCAAAGTACCTCACAAATGTTGCCAGCATTATGAGGGGAAAACCACCGCTGAAAATTTTTTCTGATGGTTTCGCCAGGATTCGAACCCAGGCGTTCAGCGTCATAAGCGGAAATACTAATCTCTGCTCTACGGTGGCCTCCAACACATTAAAACAGTTTCACTAAATATGTTTTTAAAAAAGTTTTCTATTTAAACTTGGAATAAATACTGCAAATTTGTCCATGAAGATTCCATTAAGGAACATGGGCAAACTTCTCACATATCCATGAGTGCTGCCTGATTCAAGTTTTAGTTGAATGAGCAAGGACCTCCTTTATAGCCGAGTTGGAACGACACCTCTTTGGGGAGAAGGTTTTTACCTGGCATAGTACCTACCAGCATTATGAGGGGATAACCAGCGCTAAAATTTTTTTCTGATCTTCTCGCCAAGATTCGAACTCAGGCGTTCAGCATCATGGGCGCACATGCTAAACTCTCCGCTACGGTGGCCTCCTGCAATAACTACTGGTACCATTTTTACAATTTGAAATAAAAGGTTTTTTTTATATGTATAGTTCTAACAAAAACATTGGCTCGATTTTGGCTTATTTGTGAAACTGTCCCCATATGAAAAATATATTTTTTCACAAAGAGAATTGTATTATTTTTGTAAAATTTAAAAATACTTTTCAATCTTCCGCACCATGTGTAAAGGCCATATTTTATCCAAACTCACTTTTTCATTATTGCTATTTTTTTATTACAACATCTAAGGCCTAAATGGGTTTAAAAAACTTGTTTTTTTTATTGTGTGATAATTTCTGTATTTTGCCTACACCTCCTTTTGAATAAAAATAGAAGGTTAATGTCATTAACTTAATGCCCTTAAAACCTTAGATTTCAATTGTCAATTGTAGTTGACAATTTGGATAAAACGTCGGCAAAATGGCTTATTAATAAAAACTAGCTTATTAATAAAAACTTGAGCTAAAGAGAGAAGAAATGGGTAGGGAACAACGTACAAGGCAATATGTACAGTAAGCGTCAAAATGAAGTGTGCAAAAGCATTTGATTAAAAGAAATAATATATCAACCTTTAAGTTCACTGTTTAAGGCTGGTACCATCAGCACTTTTTGCAGCTGTTTTTCGCTACCTGTTATTGTTAAGGTTTTAGTTAATTAAACACACTTCCTTAAAGGAAAATCTAATACGCCCGATCGAATGAAGATATCCTCTTGGAATATCGCACAGATACTTCTTATTGATGTAGGTAGCTGGGGATTGCAAATGGGCCAGATTTCGATACAGCTTCCATATTTGAGATCGTGAGCCGCTGGAAGCCACAATTGCCATCCGATCTGGCTGAAATTTTGCACGAAGTGTTTTTTATGACCTTCAACTACCGTGCTAAATACGATTAAAATCTGTTTTTAACCTGATTTGATACCTTAAGCCCTACAAAACCGCAACTTTTATCCAAATTGGCTGAAATTTTGCACGTGGAGTTCTTTTATGACTTTTAATAACCGTACGGTCCAAATCGGTCTATAACCTGATATAGCTCCCATTTAAATCAATCTCCCGATTAGTCTTCT